>NW_021834057.1:0-2500 GCF_006345805.1 Octopus sinensis | reverse complement strand
TGCCAAAACAATGGTGGTGTTGGCGCGGCTAGCACTGAATCCATACTAACATCGCATTGAGAACCATGAGAACCAATGAGAACCAATGGCTGACTCTGTCACTAATACCTATTTCTTTATTGCCCACAAGGGGCTAAACACAGAGGGGACAAACATGGACAGACAAACGGATTAAGTCGATTATATTGACCCCAGTGAGCTGGTAGAAACGTTAGCACGCCGGGCGAAATTCGTAGCCGTATTTCGTCTGTCGTTACGTTCCGAGTTCAAATTCCGCCGAGGTCGACGTTGCCTTTCATCCTTTCGGGGTTGATAAATTAAGTACCAGTTACGCACTGGGGTCGATGTAGTCTACTTAATCCCTTTGTCTGTCCTTGTTTGTCCCCTCTGTGTTTAGCCCCTTGTGGGTAGTAAAGAAATATATATTGACCCCAGTGCGAAACTGGTACTTAATTTATCGACCCCCGAAAGGATGAAAGGCAAAGTCGGCCTCGGCGGAATTTGAACTCAGAACGTAACGGCAGACGAAATACGGCTACGCATTTCGCCCCGGCGTGCTAACGTTTCTGCCAGTGACACAAAAGCTGTCAATGCCATTATCATCACCAATAGAAACTTCTTTGTAAGCAAAGCAATGCCAATGACACGAGCATAAACCAAGAACCGTAGCAACACCAAAATGACAAAATATCACCACTACAACTCCTTTTACCACTGTCATTGACACCAACATAAACTTGGTGTTCTACCTGAATACCTATTTATATTTCTGGTATGGTGCATTGAAATTGTGTGACGATGACCGCTGCTAAATGCATAAACATGTATACTTATACATATATGAATAACTATGATTTATTTCAAAGTTTCTTATAATTTTTGTCTTAATTTTGGAGACAATAATCTTGAGCGACTGACATACGATAAGAACTGGTCACTAGTAAAATGCCTAAATCTTGCCGTAAAGGAAATGCCGACATTTTTTGATCAGTCTTCACAGATGCTAGTCTTGCTTCTCGCCACATAATACCCTTCTTCTTCTTCTTCTACTACTACTACTACTACTACTACCACTACTACTACTACTGCTACTGCTGCTACTTCTACTACTACTACTACTACTACTACTACTACTACTACTGCTGCTGCTGCTGCTGCTGCTGCTGCTACTGCTGCTACTGCTGCTACTACTGCTGCTGCTGCTGCTACTGCAACTACTACTACTACAACTTCCATCTTTTACACCTCCTCCTCCTCCCCTCCTCCTTCTTCTTCTTCTTCTTCTTATTCTACTACTACTGTTGCTGCTGCTGCTGCTACTACTACTACTACTACTACTACTACTACTACTGCTGCTGCTGCTGCTGCTGCTGCTGCTACTACTACTACTTCCATCTCTTTCTACACTTTCTTCTTCCTCCACTTCTTCCCTCTTCTCCTTCTACATCTCCTCCTCCTCCTTCTTCTACTCATCCTCCCATCCTCCTTCCTCCACCCTATCCACTCCCTCCTCCTCGTTCTATTGTTTTTTTTGTTTTGTATTTTTGTTTTTTCGCTTTTCTTTTACCCGTTGTTCTTATTAATCTCCTTTGCATTAGCTGCTGTGCTTAATGTTTCACCTTGTTGTTGTTGTTGTTTATTTTTTCTAGTCCTTCTTTATGTCATTGCCATCAAGGCTTACAGTTTGTGGCTTTAAGTTGGGTTTTTTTTTGTTTTTTGTTTGTCATTTTTGTCTTCGGCGTTGTTATTATTTGTTTCGTAATGTATTAACTGCTGCCTCTTGTTATTTTTAATTTTACATTTTCTAAAACATTAGCATGTCAGCTTAGACTTTCCTTTGAAACGTTTAAACAATAACAACGCGGACGACATTTTGTATGTATGTATGCATGGACATATGTATATATAGGTATATATATATATATATATATATATATATATATATATATATATATATGTATATATATATATGTTCTTTTCTTGTTTTGTAATTTATTAAGGAGTTGATGACGTGGTTAAGTCGATGAAATGAACTGAAATAACAAGTTTCATCAGTTGTTTTGAATAAAGAACTTTTGCAGCGAAACTTCGGTTCTTCAAAAAAAAAAAATAATAATAATAATAAAAAATTTAAAAAATATCAATTGGAAACAAAATTGCAACAATGATTGCTATTAAACAGCAGGTTTTCTCTCTTTCTCTCTTTGTCTCTCTCTTTCATTCTCTCTTGCTTTCTGTCTGTCTGTCTGTCTCTGTCTCTCTGTCTCTCTGTCTCTCTCTCTCTCTCTCTCTCTGTATCTATCTCACTGCCTCTCTCCTTCTCTTTCTCTCTCTCCCTTCCTTCTTCTCTCACTTCCTCATTCCTCCTCTCTCCTCCTCCTTCCTGCATCTCCATCTCTCACACTCTCTTTCTCTCACTCTCCTACTGACTCTCCCTCCCATTTCTCCTCTCTCCTCCTCCTTCCTGCTTCTCCGTCTCTCACACTCTCTTTCTCTCCAC
>NW_021834056.1:5000-27353 GCF_006345805.1 Octopus sinensis | reverse complement strand
TCCATAGGGCCTGTGTTTCAGTCATCCGATCTTAACAGACCTATCTTTTATTTTTATTTTTTTTAATTCAGTGAATGTTTTGATGGAGATCGGTTTGCAGCACCAACCAATATTCCTGAGGCTGGAATGTATGAATATACTGAGTATCAGAAATATTTATACATTTAAACAGAGCAGATCCGCTTGTAGATGGCATTGCACATAGTTTCAGTAACAACATAATGCAATAGAAGCATACAAATATCTTTATGACAGGCTGTTAATCACCTGAGTAACATTTGCATAGCATCTTCCACAATACTTTCTATCATTTAAATGATTCAATGTCTCCTTTGTTCAACAGGTATTTTCGTCTGTGTGTAGGAGTGAGAGAGAGAAAGAGAGAGAGAGAGAGAGCGCACACAAGAAGTGACATGCAACAAAAAATGAGTAACTTATCAATCGATAGAGTTGTTGAATAATCTAAAATATCTATCAACTAAAGAATTGTTACTCGGAGTTCGAAATTGGGACTATATCCGAGTAATCAACATGAATTATGTTTACATGCTAATCGCGTGAAAAAATGAAGGGTTAGGGTTAGGGTTTTGCACTGGTTCTGTGCTTGAAAATATAGGCTGTTTCTTAGAAACTTTATCTTAACTGATGCTACAAGGGCGACTAAAATGGCGGATTTTTTTGCACATTATTACTGTTGGACTAGGAGGACATTATTACTGTATTACTAGCAGGACAGGGATCGTGTTAGGATATAACCACGCCTTAAAATTCTGAGAGTGTGGTTACATACCTATAAACAGCATCTTAGCCTTTTACTTGCACAGTGTAATAAGATAAGTTGATGTAAGTACACATTTTGTCATCTTTTTTGTTCTCCCTCATCCCTCTCGCCATCGCTCACGCTCTCCATCTCCCGACGCTCTTTTCACAAAACTTGTTCCGTATCCTATAGTGGAGAGCAACTGTTTGTCATCGCGTAGTTTGCACCTCTGGCTTGAGTTGCCTCTGTTCATGTATTGGCCGGGTTTTGTCGTTTATAATGTGCCATTTTAGATTGTGTAGTAGTGCGGAAGTTAGACAAGGGACCATACTGTTGCTTTAGCTCAAAAAGCTGTTGGAGTGTTGATAGATAGTGTTTCGTGGTTGGCGTGAAGTTTGTGATATATAAGTGTGTAAGCGCGCTTATGTGTGTGTGTGAGTATATGTTTTTACACATATATATGTGTGTGGCACTCCGTCGGTTACGACAACGAACAGCCTGCTCGTGAAATTAACGTGCAAGTGGCTGAGAACTCCACAGACACGTGTACCCTCAACGTAGTTCTCAGGGAGATTCAACGTGACACAGAGTGTGACAAGGCTGGTCCTTTGAAATACAGGTAAGAATGTATGGTGAAAGAATACAGTAGGGTTCGCCACCTACCCTACCGGAGCCTCATGGAGCTTTTAGGTGTTTTCGCCCAATAGACACTCACAACGCCCGGTCTGGGAATCGAGACAGCGATCCTACGACCGTTGGTCCGCTGCACTAATCACAGGACCATTGCTCCTCCACTACACACACACACATATATATACTTATATATGTATATGTATGTATGTATGTATATATAATTACATACACATAAATATATAAACACGTCACGTGATCCTGACTGATAATGACGAAGTTTGTTGTTGTAGTAGTAGTAGTAGTAGTAGTAGTAGTAGTAGTAGTGGTGGTGGTAGTAGTAGTGTTTGCGATGGTGTTTCTGATTGCAACACATGATGGCAGAGAGCGAGATAGTGGCAGCGTTATAGTAGTAGTGGTTATGACAATAACGCTATTGTTGTTGTTGTTGTTGTTGCTGTAGCTGCTGTTGTAGTTGGTAGTAGTAGTAACACTGGTGAGGGTAATAGCAGTGTTGTTGTTGTTGTGGCTGATGTTCCTGTTGATGTTATTGTTGTTGTCGTTGTTGATGTTGGTGTTGTTGTTGTTGTTGGTTGTGGTGGTGGTGGCCATGGTAATAGTAATAGTTCTGAAGGTAAGGGTGACGGTGGTGCTTGTGTTTGATGGTGGTGGTGGTGGTGGTGGTGATGGTTGTGGTAGTGACGGTGATTGTGGTCGTGGTGGTATTTCGTGGTGATGGTGGTGGTGGTGGTGTTGGCGGTAGTGTTTGCTGGTGACAGTGAGATTGATAATGATGGTGGTGGAGGAGATGGTAGCGCTGGTGGTTGTGCTGTTGGTGACGGTTGTGGTGGTGACGGTGGCGGCGGTGGTGGTGGCGGCGGTGGCGGCAGTGGCGTTGGCGGCGGCGGTGGTGGCGGCAGTGTCGGTAGTGGTGGTGGTGGTGGTGGTAGTAGTAGTAGTAGTAGTAGTAGTAGTAGTAGTAGTAGTAGTAGTAGACACAAGGCAAGAAGAAGAGAAGAAGAAGAAGTAGAAGGTGGTGGTGGCGGTGGCGACGGTGGAGGTGCTGGTACTGGTGGTGGTGGTGGTGGTGGTGGTGGTGGTGGTGGTGGTTGCGATGGTAGTGGTGTTGGTGGTGGCGTGGAAGTCGCCTATTCATCGTCTAATAGGCGATCGGACAGAGACGCCGTAAACTAGCTGGCTTCTATCTGGCATCTCAGTTTTTCAAGCTGTCTCCGTTGTTATTCATTGAATAAGGAAGAAGATTAATGGCGTTTGTCGTATTACCCAGAGTTCAATGCGATACTCACAAACAAGCGGAGTACAATAAAGAAATGGCAAACGAGTTTTAGTAGGAATGAATAACGGCCGAATGAAAAGGAAAATGAGAATGGTGGGAAGAAGAGAAAGAAGGGCGAAGGGAAAAAAAAGACGGAGTTTTTACAATGAAAATGAAGGGAAAGGAAAAAATATATATATTAATGTTAATGGGAGTTTTTGAATGAAGAAGGAAAAATAAAGGAAAGGAAAACGAATGGAATTCAGAAAGAAAAATAAAGACGAAGGAAGGACAAAGAAAAAAGGAGGAAAAAGAAAGAAGAGAGAAAGAAAAAAAAGAAAGGAAGAAAGAAAAGGAAGGACAAAGAAAAAGGAGGAAAAAGAAAGAAGAGAAAAAGAGAAAAAGAAAGAAAAAGAAAGGAAGAAAGAAAAGGAAGGAAAAGAGAGTGAAAAGAAAGAAGAGAGAAAGAGAAAAAGAAAGGAAGAAAGAAAAGGAAGGAAAAGAGAGTGAAAAGAAAGAAAGAAAGAAAGAAAGAGAAAAAGTAAAAAGAAAGAAACAAAGATAGAGAAAGAAAGAAAGAAAGAATGAAGGAAAAAGAAAAAAAGAAAGAGACATAGGAGGAAAGACAAAGAAAGATAGAAAAAAAAGAAAGACAGAAAAGAAAGGCAGAAAAAGAAAACAAGAACAAAACAGCTCGCAAATGAATCAGAGAATGAAATAGAGTAAAGAAAAATGAAAAATGGCGAACAAGACCAGAGTCGAAAAAGTGTGTTAGAGCGGCACCCAAATGAACGCTGATGATAATGATGATGGACCCTATATATATATATATATATATATATAAATATATATATATATATATATATATATATATTTGTGAAGCGTATTTCAAAACATGCAACCATGCCTACGCTCGTGTGTGTGTGTGTGTGTGTGTGTGTGTGTGTGTGTGTGTGTGTGTGTGTGTGTGTGTGTGTTCGTGTGTGTGTGTATGACTCTGCCTTTTGTGTGTGCGGTTCACTTTCAGTAAATTGACAGGACACAAGTTAAACCATAAAACATAAACTATAAAATATATCGCCATGGCCACCCCCCGCCAACACACACTCCACCCATCACTCCACCCCCATCAGCCCCTGTAGTCTTCTATCTGTACGACCAGATATATAATCTGTTAATCAGTTAATCCTATAAACCCTTCTGCCAGACGTCTTCTGAAAGACGATCGTCCGTCGAGTGAAAGTAGTTCCGATGTTAGAGATAGCGGAAGTTTATTATTATCTCTGTCGAGAGAAAGTAGTTCCGAGGTAAGATATAGCGGAAGTTAATATTGACACTATAGAGAGAAAATAATTCTGAGGTAAGAGATAGCTGAAGTTTATTGTCAGCGTCCAGAGAAAGTAGTTCTGGGGTAAAAGATAGCAGAAAGTTAATATTATCGCATTACAGAGAAAGCAGGTCCTCATTGCAAGAGAGTGCGGAAGATTATTATCGTCACGGTTGAGAGAAAGTAGTTCTGAGGCAAGAAATAGCTTAAGTTTATTACAGTCATTGTCGTAAGAAGGTGGTTATGAGTAAGAGACAGTTGGAGTGGGGAAAAGTAGTTCCGATGCAAGAGATAGCGGAGGTTTACTTACGTCAGCGTACAGAGAAAGTAGTTCCGATGTAAATGACAGTGTTGGAGATTTCTTTTATTTTTGTATTCTTTTACTGGTTTCAGTCATTTTTACTGTGGCCATGCTGGAGCACCGCTTTTTATTCTTTGTAATCCTGGTATTTGTTCTATCGTTCTCTTTTGCCGAACCACTAAGTTCCGGGGACATAAACACACCAACATCGGTTGTCAAGCGACGGTGGAGGGACAAACACAGACACAAACACACAAATACATACATATACATACGACAGGCTTCGTTCAGTTTTCGTCTGCCAAATCCACTCGCAAGGATTTGGTCGGTGCGAGGCTGTAGTGGAAGTCACTTGCCCAAGGTGTCACGTAGTGGGACTGAACCCGGAACCATGTGAGTGGGAAGCAAGCTTCGTACCACACAGATACGCCTGATGATTAGTTTGTTGAAAAAAAAAGCAGTGATTTGGTAGAATGGTTAGCTCGCCAGACAAAATGCTTAGCGGTATTTCGTCTGCCGTTACGTTTTGAGTTCAAATTCCGCCGAGGTCGACTTTGCTTTTCATCCTTTCGGGGTCGATTAGATAAGTACCAGTTACGCACTGGTGTCGATATAATCGACTTTATCCGTTTGTCTGTCCTTGTTTGTCCCCTCTGTGTTTAGCCCCTTGTGGGTAGTAAAGAAATATGTATTTCGCCTGTCCTTTATGCTTTGAGTTCAAATTCCGCTGAGGTCTACTTTGCTTTTCATCTTTTGAATACTGAGATCGATACAATTAACTAAACTTCTCTAAAATTTTAGGGCTTGTGTCTAAAGTTGAAAGGATTATTACAGAGGGGAAAGAAAACAGCCTTGACGAACTCCAACCTGTCTCCTGATAAAACATCCGATGTTATTCTTCAAGTTTAATGTACTGTTTGAATTTTTGTACAGTGTTTGAATATCTTCGAAGAAGTTGCTAACGAAATTGAAGTCCTTCATCATTCGTAATAAACCTTCGTACAAAATACAGACAAGCTATTTTGAAGTTGTAGCAAATATCACGCTGATTGTTGAGGATATTTCTCAAGCAGCTGACTAATTTTAAATATATGTTCTGATATTTTATTTCCTTGTGTCCGAATTTTGCTAGTTAAGGTTGTGTCAATGCTTCTTTTTATGTTCCTTACATAAAACATAAAACCTCTAAAGTAAAAACTAAAATACAAATGGAGTACATGTACCGTAACCTTTCATCGTAGGTGTTACGTCACACGTCCGCCATTTATACGTTATCTTTTACGATACAGTTGTTAAGTTTTATGTAAGGTATAAAAATTAGGTACATAAACAGACTTAATTGGGAGGAAAAGAAACTGCCACAGAAAAACTGGCAGCAACCACTTATTAGAAGCGCGGTGGGATAGCTGATCATACTAACAGTCCGGTAATTCTGGAGTTCCTTGAAAGGAAGTTTCACTAAGGATTGAATCCAATCTTTTAACCCACAGCTTTGTTGAGCATCAGTGACTTGAACTGTTTATCTCGTTGCTCACTTCTAGTGTCTCTAACTTCATAATTGCTATTGGTGATATTGTCGAGAATAAAGGAATTTTGTTAAATCGTCGTTCGACTCCATTCTTTCATTTATTTATAGTAAAAAAAACACACAAATTTCCACACGAAAGCACGTGATCTCTGCCCTTGGCATGTAGCTTCAACCGTATTTTCTGACGTGAATTTGCTACCCGGGTATCGGTTAACCGAATTATCCATACTAGGATAATTCATTCAACTACTTATATATATATATATATATATATATATATATATAGAGAGAGAGAGAGAGAGAGAGAGAGAGAGAGAGAGATTGCCTTCGAAGAGCGGAGTAGATGAAACAGGAACAGCTGATGAAGGGGAATATTCTTTATGTTGCATGTCTCGTTTCTCTGGCTGTTTTTTCGTTGTTTTATGTTTTCGTTTCTCATTATGTTTGACGTTGTTTTTATATCCTGTACCCATATGTGCTTATCTATATATAGATATATATATAGGTATGTACATATATGTATTTATATATGCATATATTTATATATTATTTATATTTCATATACATATATATATATATAACAATTTAATAAATAAAACATATGCATACATACATACATACATACATACATACATACATACATACATACATACATACATACATACATACATACATATATGTACATACCTACATCTATATGTATATATACATGCATATATGAATACAGGAAACCACAAATAAACGTAGACCACAACGAGAAACGAAAACATAAAATCAGAGTACAAGACAAACAATACAAGGAACTTCCTTGTATTGTTTGTCTTGTACTCTGTTTTTTCGTTGTTAAAAAAAAAGTCCGTTTCCTTGTTTGATTTTATGTTTTCGTTTCTCGTTGTGTTCTACGTTTATTTGTGGTGTCCTGTACTCATATATGCATGTATATATACATATAGATGTAGGTATGTACATATATGTATGTATATATGTATGCATATGTTTTATTTATTAAATTGTTATTATATGATTGAACGCTCGCGTCGTTTTCTTTTTCTTCTTCTTCCAAGTAAGTTTTATATATATATATATATAGTAAAATAAGGATTCGGATAGAATCAGGTACTCGAAAAGATATGTACCTGGTAGGGTTGGCTAAACTTGTGGCTCCGGTAAGTATCAAATAGGATATTCTGATTGTGCACACAGAGAGAAATACAACCCAGTGAGTATTTAGCACCCAAGAGCTGATCCAAAGCACCACGTGTTGCGTTGAACTGTACGCTGTTGGTATACTCTAGGGTGTCCGACAAGTCGTAAATCCCTTTGATGTATTATAATGAACGAAATAATAACAGACGACGGATAACTGTCAGCTCGTTACGACTGTTTCTTAGGCATTTTTAATAGAAGAATGGGAATATTACTTTATTGCGAAACACAGTAATCATCGGATGAAACGTAATTTCACAAACAAAGGAATATCCCATGGCTACAGCAAAGCCGTGACTGTTGTCCAGGATAGCTAACCCTGTCCCTGTCGTATTGGAATATGCATTTGCTAGTAAAATTACGTTTCATCTGATGATTACGGTGCTCCGCAATGAAGCAATGTTCTCATTTTTCTGTTAAGAAACAGCTGAAATGAGCTGACGATTATCCATCGTCTGTTAATATTCATTTGATTATATATATATATATATATATACGGATTACAAATTCTGTTTGTTTGTGGAGACTTATTTTTCTAGTAGTAGTAATGGTAACCTATTTGGCTGCTATTTCTAATATTTTCAGTATGTGGTTTAAGCAATTGTTGCAATTAACCCTATATTATAATTATATATATACATATATATATATATATATATTATATATATATATATATATATACATATATGTATAATTTACAAGATAAGGGCAGAAGAAAAATTCTAATGCCAGATACGCCGAAACAAAAAATTGTCGATAACCATTAAATTTATGCGTCTCGAAACAAACCGATAGAAATCTCTAAAAAATTCGTTATTACCGTATTGGTCCAATTTCGGGGTTAATTCACAAGAAATTTTCCCCTCTTCAGCGGCAAATACGCGAGATATAAATGAAATACTTACTCATACCCATGGAAGAAGCAAGCACCAAATTTTACCTTTAAAGGTATTTTTTGATATGCTGGCCATTGATAAAACTTTTTTCCCGAAAAGATTTTTACCCTATATCAATTATATATATATATATATATATATATATATATATGTATGTATGTAGGTATGTATGTATGTATGTATGTATGTATGTATGTATGTATGTATGTATGTATGTATGTATGTATGTATGTATGTATGTATATAAGCATATGCACAGGTGTCTGCATGCGTATACACGTGTCTACACACACTCTCACATGCACACATACACACAGACACGCATACACACACACACACACACACACAATGTATATCTATAAAAAGAGATTCTCTTTGTAATAACAACCAAACGTCTTTGAAAGCAAACGTATATTTTGGACAATGGAATCGAAGTTAGACTATTCCTGAAAAAAATGACACACACACACACACACACACACAAACCGACTGAATGGTCATTGTTGGATTGCCTGTGATGACCGACTTAGTGGATTTAAGGTGAAAGTTCGGTGCCAGGATCTAAAAAAACGCCATGACCAATAAACCGATGCAATTTGAACGGCGGCGAGTTGATAAGAGTTAATGAATCGTCAAGAATGGCCAAATATTTATATGACGTGGCTTTAGTTTAAACATGATCGACGGACATTGATAGTGATCTGAGGAATGAAGAAGGG
Organism: Octopus sinensis; assembly: GCF_006345805.1. Lineage (NCBI taxonomy): Eukaryota > Metazoa > Mollusca > Cephalopoda > Octopoda > Octopodidae > Octopus > Octopus sinensis. Next base: position 18,710 of record NW_021834056.1, on the reverse strand, counting down.
CAGGTGGGGGGGCAGTCGAAGGTGGGGATTTATTTTGGGGCAGGAGAGGAAACCGAGAATTGGGTAGGGGTTGCTGACGATGCTTTGTATGTCTGGCTATCTGTTTTGATTGAAGGATTAAGACAGGAATCAGTTATGGCCGTTTAAGGAAGGATAATTAAGGAGTTGAAGAAAGAAATAGAGAAGAGGACAGGAGGAGAGAGAGGGTGGAGCGAGAATAGGGGGAGAGACGAAGGAGAATAGGAGAGAGAGAGAGGGAGAATAGGAGAGGAAGAAAGGAGGGAGAGATGGTTGGAGAATAGGAGAAAGAGAGAAAGAGAGTGAGAGAGAGAGGGAAAATAGGAGAGGAAGAAAGGAGGGAGAGATGGAGGGAGAATAGGAGAGAGAGAGAAAGAGAGGGAGAGGGAAAGGGAGAATAGGAGAGGAAGAAAGGAGGGAGAGATGGAGGGAGAATAGGTGAGAGAGAAAGCGAGTGAGAGAGAGAGGGAGAATAGGAGAGGAAGAAAGGAGGGAGAGATGGAGGAGAATAGGAGAGAGAGAGAAAGAGAGGAGAGAGAGAGAGAGAGAAAGGAGGGAGAGATGGAGGAGAATAGGAGAGGAAGAAAGGAGGGAGAGATGGAGGGAGAATAGGAGAGAGAGAGAAAGAGAGTGAGAGAGAGAGGGAAAATAGGAGAGGAAGAAAGGAGGGAGAGATAAAGGGAGAATAGGAGAGAGAGAGAAAGAGAGTGAGAGAGAGAGGGAGAATAGGAGAGGAAGAAAGGAGGGAGAGATGGAGGGAGAATAGGAGAGAGAGAAAGCGAATGAGAGAGAGAGGGAGAATAGGAGAGGAAGAAAGGAGGGAGAGATGGAGGGAGAATAGGAGAGAGAGAGAAAGAGAGTGAGAGAGAGAGGGAGAATAGGAGAGGAAGAAAGGAGGGAGAGATGGAGGGAGAATAGGAGAGAGAGAGAAAGGAGAGTAGCGAGAGGGGGAGGCAGTGTGTGTATGGGTGGGGAGTTAGGGAAAGAGAAAGAGAGAGAGAGAGGAGGCAGAGACAGATAGGGAAAAGTTAAAGAGATAAGTAAGAAGAGAGAGCGAGAGGGAGCGAGATGATGCAGAGGGGTGGAGGAAGAGAGTGAAATAGGGAGCGAGAAGGCTAGAGCATATGTTTGCGTGTGTGTGTGTGAGTCTTTACGCGCGCGCGAGAGAGAGAGAGAGAGAGAGAGAGAGAGAGAGAGAGAGAGGGAGAGAGAGTGAAGGACAGTGATGAAGAAATTAAGAGGAGAATTGAGGCTTGAAAATGGTAAATTTAGCAGCAGCAACAACAACAGCAGCAGCAATAGTAATAGTAGTAGTAGTAGTAGTAGTAGTAGTAGTAGTAGTAGTAGTAGTAGTAGTAGTAGTAGTAGTAGCAGCAGCAGCAGCAGCGGCGGCGGTGGCGGCAGTGGTAGTAGTAGTAGTAATAGTAGTAGTAGTAGTAGTAGTAGTAGTAGTAGTAACAGTGATGGTGGTGATGGTGGTGGTGGTTGTCCTCGTCGTAGTAGTAGAGGGAGTAGTAGGGATGTAGGTGGGCGCCTCGGCCTTATGTGTGATGACGGTGGTGATGGAGGCAGCGTCGGCAGTAGTTATGGCTATTTCTAGCAAATTGAGGGGCCAGAGATGTGTGGTCATTTAAGCCCAGCACTAACCCAGAATCTATTTTCCATACACGATTAAAGGTGTTCTTGCCATGGCCATCCCCGGTTAATCGAACACCGTATCTAAAATTACATACCTCACCGTGTCTACCTTATATTAGCACTGTAGATGGGTAATTGAGGGAGAACTGGCTACTATTTCTAACAGAGCAAGCGATAACATAAGCTACTATGTTTGTTGATGGTAATGAAAGTGGTGGTGGTGGTGGTGGTGGTGGTGGTGGTGGTGGTGGTGGTGGTGGCGGTGGTGGCGGCGGCGGTGGTGGTGGTGGTGTTGGTGCTGCTATGGTGATGATGATGTTGATGATGTTGATATGAGCTTACGTGTATCTATGTGTGTATGTGTGTGTATGAATGCACGTATGAGTGTGTGCGTGAGTGTGTGTTGTGTGTATGGTATATTTGAGTTACAAATCTATCTGTCTGTCTATCTATCTATCTATCTATCTATCTATCTATCTATCTATCTATCTATCTATCTGTCTGTCTGTCTGTCTGTCTGTCTGTCTATGTGTGTTTATGTGTGTATGTATGTGTGCGACTGTGTGTGTGAGTGTGTATGTTTCCTACTAAAATCTTTGCTCGACATGTTAAATGTAATTTTGTCTCTCTCTTTCTTTTGCAGCCATTTTTAGAAGAAGACGAAGATGATGATGATGAAAAAGAAGAGAAACAACGACAGTAACAATAACAACAAAAACGTTAACAACAACAACAATAACTTCAACAACACCGTCAACCCCCCAAAGAGTAAATATCGAAATATCATAATGACTAATCAGGTAACATTACAGATCAGCCCTCGTACCCACCTCCTCTACCACCTCCATCTTGGAAATCATTTCTGACCCCGTGAAAAAAAAAAAGAAATAAAAAGACAAGGAGTCACATAAAACTGTGCAAAGCTTCATCTCTGAGGAGGAATGAAGGATCTCTTATCGTGTGTTCGACTGAGATTAGCGTCATGGGACTCCATCCAGCAAGCGAAAGAAACCTCCGACCAAGCAGACGACGCAGGAAAAGAGAGGCTCATTATAAATTCAAAATGGTTTCTTCGTTTGTGTGTTTGTCTCCGGACTAAATAGCTTTATCGTACCGCTTAGCCTGCCATCGACGTTTCTATGTCCTTAGTTAATTATTCTGGCCAAATACAACATATTCAAGATGAGCAATTGATTGCAAGATAATGGCAACACTGTTTACCGGTCGTTGTTCTTCCAATTTTCCCCGACATCTCTTTCTTTCCTTCTTTCTTCCGTTGTTTGTTCGCTTGTACTTTTCTCTTTCTTCTTTCTCTTTATTCATTTCGCTAACTTCTGTCGTGCGAACGATAATCGAAAGACGATTATGATAGCAATTATAACAATAATAATAACAATTCTTCTTCTTCTTTCTTCTTCTTCTTCTTCTTCTTCTTCTTCTTCTTCTTCTTCTTCTTCTTCTTCTTCTTCTTCTTCTTCTTCTTCTTCTTCTTCTTCTTCTTCTTCTTCTTCTTCTTCTTCGTATCATCATCATCGTCGTCGTCGTCATTGTCGTTGTTCTTATTTTTATTTAAGCGACGAGCTGGCAGAATCGTTAGCACGCAGGGGAAAATACTTGCGCTCTGAGTTCGAATTCCGCCGAGGTCGACTTTGCTTTTTATCCTTTCGGGGTCTATAAAAAAAGTACCAGTTACACACTGGGGTCGATGAAATTGACTAACCCCCTCCCGCAAATTGTAGGCCCTGTGCCTATAGCACGAAGGATTCTTCTTATTATTATTAGGCGGCGATCTGGCAGAATCGTTAGCACGCGAGGCAAAATGCTTAGCGGCATTTCGTCTGTCGCTACGTTCTGCGTTCAAATTCCACCGAGGTCAGCTTTACCTCTTATCATTGCAGGGTCAATAAAATAAGTACCAGTTACGCACTGGGGTCGATGAAATTGACTATCCCACTCCCCAAAATTGCACGTCTTGTGCCTGTAGCAGAAAGTATTATGATTATTATTATTATTATTATGATTATTATTATTATTATTATTATTATTATTATTATTATTATTATTATTATTATTATTATTGAGGCAGTGAGCTGATAGAATAGTTAGCATGCTGGACGAAGTGCTTGGTGGTACGTAAGTTCTGAGTTCAAATTCCGCCGAGGTCGACTTTGCTTTTCATCCTTTCTGAGTCAATAACTTAAGTACTTATGAAACACAGGGGTCGATCTAATCGACTAGTCCCCTCCCCAACAAATTTCAGACCTTGTGCCTTCAGTAGAAAGTATTATTGATTTTATTATTGAGGCGGCGAAATGGCAGATTCGTCCGCCTTTACGTTCTGTGTTCAAACACCGTCGCGGTCAACTTTGTCTTTCATCTTTCGGGGTCGATGAAATAAGAACCAGCTGAATCATAGAAACCTTTCACCGCTTTCCTCTGGTCAAGAACGGTCCACTGTTTTCCATGGTCTAGCAGCTATGCTGGACAAACCTGAATGGACTGAGGATTGACCGAGTTCTCACCAACATCTTCAAGTATCACATGTAGTGGAAGGTGAAGGCTTCAGCTGCTTCAGAACAACTTTGTTTCATAAACTTGCGACTGACGTTTTAATTAATCTGCTTCTCCTTCGCTTATGGTATATTTGAGTTACAAATCTATCTGTCTGTCTGTCTGTCTATCTATCTATCTATCTATCTATCTATCTATCTACTATCTATCTATCTATCTATCTGTCTGTATGTCTGTCTGTCTGTCTGTCTGTCTATCTGTCTGTCTGTCTGTCTATCTATCTATCTATCTATTTATCTATCTGTCAGTTCTATATCTATCTATCTATCTATCTATCTATCTATCTATCTATCTATCTATCTATCTATCTGTCTAGATAGATAGATAGACAGACAGACAGACAGATAGATAGACAGACAGATAGATAGATAGATAGATATAAACCTAAACACGATTTATAATTTTGTGTGGTATCTATGTGGCCAGCTCCATGTTGTATGTATTTGTGAGTGTGAGTATATATGTATATATAAATATATGTATGTGTATTTGTGTGTGCATGCGTCTGTGCGTGTGTGTGCGTGTGCGTGCGTGTGTGCGTGTGTGTGTGTGTGTGTTTGAGTATTGTAACTGTGTATATGCGTGCATTGCCGACACGTGCTTACATATGTATCTGGACGTATTTTTTTATACGGAGGCCAATAAAGGAACAATCATTATTATTACGACTTTTTAGAAATGACGCTGATGGTGGTGGTGGTCGTGGTGGTGGTGTTGGTGGTTGGGGTTACAGATTGTAATTGCTGTGGTTGTTGTTATCTACGGAGTTTGAAACTTATTTCAGATCAATTTGGTTCTCAGCCAGTTGTTGTTGTTTTGGCTCTTACAAACACATTCTTCCTAGTATATATCTATCTATCTATCTATATATATATATATATATATATATATATGTGTGTGTGTGTGTGTATGTATGTATGTATATATATATGTATATATCTTACTATAACTACGACTTCAACATCAACCCCACAACTACATCCTGCTACTACCACTACACTATGCACCACCGCCACTACTACCAACACATTATCTACCATCACCATCACCATCATCACCACCACCATTATTACAAGGACACAAAAGCTACCGCTGCCGACGCCACCATCGCCTCTACGTATTTAACCTCACCTCCCACCATCACCACATACCGCGATATCGGCTGAGATTATAAAACTAAATAACTTTACTCCAACTTACGACCTTTGGATGGCTGCCATATTGTAACATATGTGTGTGTGTGTGTGTCTTTGTACATGCGTGTGTGTGTGTGTGTCTTTGGACATGCGTGTGTGTGTTTGTGTGCTTGTATGTGTGAGCATGTGTGTGAGCATGTGTTTGTATGACAAGGCGTATGCGTGTATATGTATACACGTGTGTGTATGTATGCGGGTGTGCGTATCCGTCTATTTATGTGCGTCTGTGTTTATGTACATGCACGTGTAGGTATATGTGACGTATATTTGCCATTTCAATATGGCTAACCCCTAAGGGTGGATGCTACTGTAGTTTTTAGCCCCAGGAGGACACACTCCTCCAGCTGGCCATAGACACACTTTCTGTGCCCTGTCAGTATTTGCAAAGGGAAGTCATCCTTCCCGTCTTCAACTTATGATACACACGGACTCGAGTTTCGAGGTATTGACCTCTCGTCAGCGTGTGACAATCATAGTTGTCGGCGAGAATATGTGTGTGTGTGTGTGTGTGTGTGTGTGTGTGTGTGTGTGTGTGTGTGTGTGTGTGTGTGTACATACAAACATACAGAGTGCGATGGGTAAATTGTCGCCATTTTATATTTTTAATTACGTGCATGCACATTGTTTTTGATTTTATCGACTACACAGTATAGTAGGGTCAGTTGGACACCGTCTGTGAGAAAACCAGTACCATAACGCAAATCACTCTACCAGAAATAAGGAAACGTCATGCTGTACTGCTTGGCATTCGCACCGGAAGCTCCAGTACGAACATTTCAGAGTGTTTGAGTGTCAATCTGAGGACAGTGCAGAGGATTTGGAAAGAGTTGGATGAGTCTAATGGTGATTAGGAAAGTAAGTACGGCAACTCAGAAAACTCACTCTGATTGTTCTGATAAGAAAGGAACTCCTGAATTAGTTAGTGAGATCCTGACAATGAATGACAACGATCCCTCCAGGTCAATCGGGTCCATCGCCAGACACATGAGAGTGTCTGAGTTTCTTATCAGGCGGGTAGACCATGAAGAGCTTCGGTATTCCTTATACAAGAAAGGCCTAATTTTATCCCAGTCCACCAAGGACAAGAGGAAAGACCGCGCAACAAAGCTTTTGAGCAAACTCAAGCATCTTCTCCAGCCGAACATGCTATGGTTTTTCTCAGACGAGAAAACTTTCTTCCTGAATCAGATGGGGAATACACAGAACAGCTGTTGGCTTGCCGTATCCCCAAAATATGTATCGAGTGTGATAAAAACCAAACATCCAGTCAACATCATGGTGTTTGGAGTGGTTACTAGTGATGGCGATGTTATGCCCCCCATTCATCTTCCCACGCGGCCTCAGGCTCAATACGGAGGTCTACATCAGGTGCCGGAAGGAGATAGTGCTGTCCTGGGTCAGGAGGGTGGCTGCTGGAAGGACCTATATCTGACGCTGATGGTGTTGTTGTTATTGTTGCTGTTGTTGCTGGTGGTGGTGTTAGTTGTGGTGATGAGGTTACAGATTGTAATTGTTGTTATCTAGAGAGTTTAAAACTTATTTCTGATCGATTTGGTTCTCAGCCAGTTGTTTTCTTAGCTCTTACAAACATTCTTCCTTGTCCCAGAACGACTGCAATCTGATGACTGAAACAGGAAAAAGAAAAGAAGGATGACAGTGACTACGAAGTCACTTGGAAGTCACTGTCACCCCATTTTCTTGTAAAAATATCATATATATGTTGAACCATTAATCCATAAACAAATTTTTCTCTCTTTTTTTTTTGTTTCGTTCTATCTCTGTTATTCTTTTCTGCAGAAGAGCGTTAGCACGAAACGTCAAAGTCTTTTCCATTCTTCCCGAGCTAATACACATATTTGTTGTTTCTAAACCTGTCTTTTGTTTTCTGTAAATTTGAGCTATATATCTATGTATGAATGTGTATATATACATATACATATATATATACATACAACCACACATATATATATACACATATACACACACACGCACAGACACACACACATATACATATACGTACATATATATATGTGTGAGTGTGTGTGTGCTCCACAAAAATGTATTGAGTAATCCTTCTGTTTAATATTAACTTGATATAAAACTCGATATAAAAAATTAACAATATAGACAGACACATAGATAGATAGATAGATAGATAGATAGATAGATAGATAGATAGATAGATAGATAGATAGATAGATAGATAGATAGATAGATAGATAGATAGATAGATAGATAGATAGATAGATAACTTTATTTATTAGCCACATAGGACCGAACACAGAAGGGACAAAATACAACGTAGAGCATTTGTTTTCGAAAGAAAAAAAGAAAATAGATAAAAAAGGAGAAAGAAATTCCGATCAAAAAGGATCGTGTAAAAATAAATAGGTAAGTGCGTAAACATACATACGCACGTACACACATTTCATGTGCTTATATGCATATGTTTTCATGTATGCCAATATGTATATAGATATTCATATATATATATATATATTTATTTATATATTTATTTATTTATATATTTATTTATTTCATTTTTATTTATTCTTATTTCATCTAGTTTCAACTCAGGAGCTGTGGCCATGCTGGGGCACCGCCAAATATATATATATATATATATATATATTACATACATATATATATTCACATATATATTCACACATATATATATATACAAATGTGTGCATATCTATGTTTTATATTTGTAAACATGTATGTTTATACGCATGTATATATCTAACAATGCATTTACGTGAGTTTATAATTAAGGATGTTCATCTGTATCTTTGTATATATTTGTCTATATATAACTAACTACTCATGTAAGTAGTTATGTCCATAAGTATCCCCAAAAGATTAGAACTGTTATCGTATCACAACGTTGAACGAAATGATTCTCAGGTCCCCAGTCAATACAAGACGCCATTTACTTCAAATGGCAGACGACAGCATCTACATATCTCTCTCCCTCGCTCCCTTTCTCTCTCATTCTTTCTCTCTCTCACACACACTCTCTGTTGAGGTAGTTAGAGGAAAGGGAGTGTTGTTAATAGTTGATAGAGAGAGAGAGGAAGGAGTTGCTGGATGCAGATCGAAAGAGGGAAATAAGAAGAGAGAAAGAGTGGAGGTGGTTGTTGCAGGTAATTATAGGAGGAGAAGAGAGAGAGCTGTCGTTGGAGGATTGAAGATATTTGCCTCAAATGGAGGACAGAAAGGAAATGTAGTGTTATTAACTGCACTTACGTATGTGTATATATATGGATGTGAGTGTGTGTGTGTATGCATGTATGTAATGGGTGATTCAAAAGTCACCATTCATTCATTTTTTTTTATAAGAAACAGTTTATAAGAACAGTTTATTTTTTTTACTTAACAGTTACCATTGTTCCGAATACACATTGCAATACGTTTACCCCACTCATTGTGAACTCGTAATTTCACGTCTGGTGTGATACCAGTTGTTGTTGATACATGGAGGCTTTTGAATCAGCCTCTGTATGTGTGTGTGTGTGTGTGTGTGTGTGTGTCTGTGTGTATATAACAATAAGAAAATCGAGGGGATCAATAGGTGGTTCATCAACTTTTAGACATTATAGTTTGTTAACTTATTTATTTATTTACTAAACTGATAATTATAATAATATACATACATATAACATATTATGGATTACATATAAGATATAAAATATATTAATATATAAGGATACCAGTAATTATTATAAAATAACAAACATGAATATAAATTGGGAAAATAGCTTACAGCTGTTTCAGCCAAGAGGTAAAAATATCTCATTCTACCTTTATTACTCAAGTGGAGTGAAGTACTCATTTTCGTCTACCTATTACTTCACTCCACTTGAGTAATAAAGGTAGAATGAGATATTTTTATCTATGGGCTGAAACAGCTGTAAGCTATTTTCCCAATTTATATTCGTTTGTTATTTTATAATAATTACTGGTATCCTACGTATTTTTTCTTTCAATGTTGTATTAATAAGCTACTTTTAAAAGATCTCCCTGACCATCACTGTTTTTACCTCGAGCTCTTAACTAATACACAAGTAACCGATATTATCACGAGCGCTAGTTGAATGCTTCTTTCTTTACAGTCATTTTTATATTTCTCAACTGCTTCGCGAACAAAATTCGCTCTTTTGAGAGAAAGCATCCGCCGAAGGTGGCGATGTGCTCTATGAAAGAAGATGTTGTTAAAAATTTATTTGTGTTTCGATCTATTAAATGTTTCTTTTATTTCAATACTGTGCTACCTTCTTTTACTTAATTCTTTCTTGCATATATACCTATATTTCAACGAAGCAATCTATTATTTATTCCAGGCATAAAACAAGGCTCGTGCACAAGCAGTCGATAAATCTATTCAATCAAATACTGCCCTTAATCCCAGAAAAAATAAAGAGAATAGATTCAAAGCATTTAAAACCGATTATTTAAGTCGATTATTTGAAATCCTTTAGAGAGAGAAAAAATTCCCTTTTCTTAACTGCAACAGATCTAAATATTTACCTCGGTAATTCAATAATTGGAGAAATACATAATCATTGTGTAGCCACCAAGAAAAGCCTGAACAAGATGAAACATCAAATTTATTTTCTTCCATCATTTTTTTCCCAACAAATATTTTCTATTTTATGTACCAAACGCTGACAGATCTTATACCAATGTAATACAATATCCGGGAGAAAATAGTTGGTTTCTAAACATGATAGCAATTTATATACTTTTCCTTTCGATTCTATGTATCTATTTTCTGAATCTAAACATGGAAGTTCACCAGTAAACATGGCCCCCGTTTTTTTTTTTTTTTTTTTGCTTTGCTTCCATTTTGTAAATGCAAAGTCGCCATCTTGATAAATGTAGAATTGATAATTTGACATGAAAATCCGACTCGTTGATGGATAAGAAGGAAATATTTTTGTCGTTCACTTTCACGTCTCATTTCAATTATTAATCAATTGTCAATATTAAAGAGTAATATTCTTACAACATTACTCACTTTACATTTACTGTATATATATATATATATATATATATATATATATATATATATATATATATATATATATATATATATGTATGTATATACAGTAATTCCTCTATATAGGAGTTAATTTGTTCCCGGAGACCGCTCATAAAGCGAAAACTCGTAAGGCAAAGCAATAATTTCCTATGGTAGCAATGTTATGAATTACAATTCGTTCCCAGAAAAATAAAAACCTATAAGATTTATTTAGAATACTCTTAAATAAATTGCGATAAAACAACAGCAGAATGTAAAGAATATTTTATGTAAAGTAAAAAGAATGTCAAGATCATTTATAATAAAAAAACTGCTATAATCGTTTTCTAAATTACTTTCACTCACACCAGATTCGTGCACACGATCACTTGCAGACGAGATCACCGATTCACAAGCACTCGTAGACGGACTTGCAGATTTCTTTTTAAGAGACATGTTTAAAGTTGTTTGCTAAGAAGAAGCTTTTCTTCGCTCTCTACAAATGTCTCGGTAACTTGCAGAAACGATTGTTATGGTAGGAGAAACTTTTGCCCTTCGTTCAAAATTTGGATCTTGTGCTTGAAAAATAAAACTCTTAAACCCGAGTTCTCGTAAGGCGGGTCCTCGAAAAGTGAGATATTACTGCATGTATCGACAAGAACGTATTTCATTGATACCGAAAGGATGAAAGGTAAAGTCGAACTCAGAACGTAAGGACGGTCGAAAACCGGTTGAGCATTTTGTCCGACATGTCAATTATTCTACCAACTCAGTACCCGCAAATGAGTATACGAGGGGTTTATGAAAAGTTTTGAGCCTAACCTAGAAACGAGGCTGCTAGTTAGCTGAAACAACTTTTTCTAAGTACAGTCTTTTCGGAGTATTCTTGCTCATCTTCATGATTCTGATATTTTTATTTATATTATTTTTTTCCTCCAGATTTTTTAATAAACAAGTGTCATGGTTACAAGGAAAATGGAGAACACTGAGTATCGTGCGGTCATAAAGTAGCTTCATTTGAAAGGCATGACTCCATCAGAAATCGATGAAGATATGGCGAGAACCTTAACAGACAATGCTCCTTCATATGCAACAGTCAAACGCTGGGTAAATGAATTCAAGCGTGGCAGGGTGAGTGTCGAAGATGATCCCAGACCAGGGAGACCTCCAACTGCAACCACTAAGGACAACCTTGACCTTACTCTTGGTATGATACTGCCAGGTCGCCGAATATCATGTCGTCAGACAGCCGAGAGAGTGGGCATCTCAAATGAAAGAGCAAACAACATTGTGACAAAAGTACTTGGGTTTCCGCAAGGTGGGTCCCTCGCCTTTTGACTCCTGAACAGAAACGCACCAGGTGCACTTTGTCCACAAGCAATCTGAAGCCGATGAAGAGAATTTTCTTCCTCGTTTCATAACTATGGACGAAAGTTGGGTTCATCACTACCAGTCTGAAATCAAAGAACAATCACAGCAGTGGAAGCACACATCTTCTCCGACCCCAAAGAAGGCCAGGGTCAGTCCTTCAGCTGGCAAGGTCCTGGAGTCCGATTTTTGGGATTCTCAAGTTGTCTTGCAGATCGATTTCCTTGTAAAGGGTAACACCGTGATAGGGCTGTATTATTCTCAGCTACTGAAACACCTCCGAGAAGCAATCAAAGAAAAAAGGCCAGGAATGCTGACCAGAGGAGTTCTTTTCATTATGACAATACTCCAGCCCACATCTCAGTGATTGCCATGGCAACAATTCGTGATTGTGGATACGAACTTGTTCCCCATCCGCCTTATTCACCAGACTTAGACCCCTCTGACTTTCATCTTTCTCCAAAAATGAAAAGAGCCTGGCTGGTCGCCATTTTGCCAGTGACAATGACTTCATAGACGCTGTAGGAAGTTTCTTGGAGTCTCAAACAAAAGAATTCTTCTAAGCTGGGATAATGGCGCTTTAGCACCGCTGGAGAAAGTGTTCAAACCATCGAGGGGGACTATGTTGAAAAATAAATCATCAGAAGTCTTGTACCATGTTTTTATTATTATTATTCTTTTTTTTTCTTTTTAAGGCTCAAGACTGTTCATACACCCCTCGTATATTTGTGAATGTGCGCGTATAGCTTTATGTAGATATGCGTCTCTATAGAACTTCGGATGTATGAATGTGTGAATTTGAGTACAAATTTATATGTAGACTAGCAGTATCGCCCGGCGTTGCTCGGGTTTGTAAGGGAAATAACTATATAAGCATTTTTAGAGAGTTATAGCCAAAAAATAGCAAAAAATGCATTGAAAATGGGAAAAAAATTATGGTAATTTTTTTTTTAAATCGTTGACTCATCGTAGACATTTTTAGAGAGTTACTTCCCTTATATAATAGCGAAAAAATGCATCAAAATGGAAAAAAATGATGGTAAATTTTTTTTTAAATCGTAGACTCATCGTAGACGCACGCTAATACCCAGAAGGGCTCGATATGAATCACGACTATAAGATACCCGGTTTTGGTTAAACTGCACCGCAAAATGTGGGAGTAGTTAGGAATCTAAATCGTAGGAGACAGACACACAACTTCACTTTTATATATAATGAAATGATGTGTATAGATATATGCGTGTTTATGTGCATAGAACCATGTGTTTGCGTGTATAAATCTATTTGTTTATGTGTATAAATCTATGTGTCTCTGTTCAAAGAGCTTTGTGTTTGCATGCATAGATGTCTGTGTGCAGGTGTGTGTATTGATTTCTCGTGTCCGTTGTTAGCCTCGTTTTCACGCCTGGGTTTTCTGTAGACTAATATCCACGAATGTACGCTTGTGTAATTACAGAGATAAATAGGATTGCGTATTTACATACGGGCCCGCATATATACACATGCATTCCCGCCCATTTATACATATTTACATACATATGCATATACACACACACATGTATACACGCATACGTTTTTACATGAACAAACATGTGTATTATATATATATATATATATATATATATATTATATACATACACACAAGCATACATGTATACAACAGACATATTTATATGCACAAATGTATATATATGTATATATATAGATATATATATATTAAAATATATATATATTATATATATACATATACGCACATATACACTCAAGCATACATATATACACACATACGTATTCATATGCACAAATGTGTGTGTATATATACATGCACACATACACACAAGCATACAAGTATACAAACATACATATTTATATGTATATATATATATATATATATAT
>NW_021834055.1:0-25000 GCF_006345805.1 Octopus sinensis | reverse complement strand
ATAAAAGAATATCTATCTATCTATCTATCTATCTATCTATCTATCTATCTCTCTCTTAGTGGGGTAGGCCGGTTTAAGGGGTCAGCTTGGGGTTCAAATCTTCCCATGTTTATGAGAGACCAGAGGTTTCCGTAAAATATGTCGACGCGCTCCACTGATCAGCTATTCAACAGAAACCACATGGTCACTGGAAAACTGGCCAGGTAGCTAAATCTACAAAGGATCATATACATACATACATACATATGTATAATATATATCTATATATATATATATATTATATATATATAATATATATTATAATATATATATATATTATATATATATATATATACATATATACATATATTATAATATATATATATATATATATATATTATATATATATATATATGTATATATGTATGTATATATATATATATATATATATATATATATTTTTAATCCAAACGGAAAACAAAAAAACAACAGCATGGAACAATTACAGTATTATTATTAATAGGCGCTCAGGAAATGGAAGCAGGGAGGTATGACGTTTCGAGCGGAGCTCTTCGTCAAGTATATACATATATCTATATTGTAGAGGCACATGGCCTAGTGGTTAGAGCAGCTGACTCATGGTCGAGGGATCGCGGGTTCGAATCTCAAACCGGGCGATGTGTGTGTTTATGAGCGAAGCTCCACGCGGCTCCGGCAGAAGGTAATGCCGAACTTCTGCTGACTCTTTTGCCACAACTTTCTCTCACTCTTTCCTCCTGCATCTTGCAGCTCACCTGCGACGGACCGGCGTCCCGTCCAGGAGGGGAACCTATACGCCAAGGAGACCGGTAAACCGGCCCTTAGGAGCTAGATATGGCTCGAGAAGGAACAAACAGTATCTATATTGCTGATGTCATAAGAACGTATGAACTTTCGAAAGAATTCCGGTGTTAGAATTTTGATATCGAAGTGCGTATGAAACTATAAATAACCTTTTCTGAAATTTTGGAGGAGGGGGCCAGTCGATTAGAAGGACCCCAGTACGCAACTGGTTCTTAATTTATCGACCCCGAAAGTCGGATTCGGCGGGATTTGAACTCAGAACGAATCAGCAGACGTGTGCATGGAGAAAGTCTAAAGCGGATATAAACAATGTACATACATACATACATACATACATACATACATACATACATACATACATACATACATACATACATAGATACATACAAGTATGTATATATATACACACACACACATACACACATCAGGTCATCCCATAAGTTTTGTCCGATTTTACCTTTTTTAAAATTGAATGAAATCTAATGGTATTTTAGAAAGTCTAATGGAATTAAAAATTATTTTTATGCATCTGTGTACATTTAAACTAATTTAATAATATTTTACAGAATAATAGCATTAAAATTTCTTTGATTAAACCCTTTTCTAACATGGAAGTACCCAAAGAACATTTGAGGTACATACTGCTTTATGAGTGCAAAAAAGGAGACTCTGCAGTCGAAGCGATTCACTTTATGGGAAAGAATGCTAGAATGAAAGAACTTGCAGAAGATAGTTTGCAAAATTCAGAAGTGGAGAGAGTGGAGACAGTTTGTAAAATTCACAACCGAGAAGGGAACTTCATGGGAAAAAGTTTCTTCTCTCTATCTTGTGGGATTGCAAAGGAGTAATTCACTTTGAATTGTTACCACCTAATGCAACAATCAATGTTCAAGTCAACTGTCAGCAATTAGAGCGTTTGAACCAATCTTTGAAGAAAAATAGACCCGGTTTAGTGAATCGAAAAGGAATGATGTTTCATCAGGACAATACGCGACCCCACACTGCAAAGATTACATCACACAAGATTGAAGAGCTTGGTTGGGAAAAAAATCCTCATCCACCTTATTCTCTCGACCTTGCTCCTTCAGACTACCATTTGTTTCGTAGTTTACAGACTCATTTGGGGGAAATAACTTTCGCAGGCCAAGAGAAGGTCGAAATTGACATTTCAGAGTTCTTCGCTTTGAAACCAAAAGAGTTTTACATTGATGGGTTAAAAAACTTATAAATAGATGGAAGTAAGTCATAGATTATCAGGGAAAATACATTGATGATTACATTTCAATTAAATATAACATTTGATCATTTGTTTTCTTTATTCAAAATTCGGACAGTACTTATGGGATGACCTGATACATATTTATATAGAGGATCGTTTGTAGACGTCGCTGCCTGACCCGGCGTGCTAACGATTCTTTTCTACTTTAGGCACAAAGCCCGGAATACTTTGAGGAGAGCTCCAGTCGATCAGATTGACCCTAGAATGGATGAGAGGCAAAGTTGACCTCGGCGGAATTTGAACTCAGAACGTAAAGACAGACGGAATACCGCTAAGCATTTCGCCCAGCGTGCTAACGATTCTGCCAGCTCGCCGCCTTATGAAGGGTGGGATTAAGTCGATTACATCGACCCCAGTGCGTAACTGGTACTTATTTAATCGACTACCCCCCAAAGGACGAAAGGCAAAGTCGACCCCCGGCAGAAATGAACTCAGAACGAAGCGGCAGACGAAATACCTATTTCTTTACTGCCCACAGGGGGCTAAACACAGAGGGGACAAACAAGGACAGACATGCGGATTAAGTCGATTATATCAACCCCAGTGCGTAACTGGTACTTAATTTATCGACCCCGAAAGGATGAAAGGCAAAGTCGACCTCGGCGGAATTTGAACTCAGAACGTAACGGCAGACAAAATACCTATTTCTTTACTACCCACAAGGAGCTAAACACAGAGAAGACAAACAAGGACAGACCAAGGGACTAAGTCGATTACATCGACCCCAGTGCGTAACTGGTACTTATTTAATCGACCCCGAAAGGATGAAAGGCAAAGTCGACCTCGGCGAAATTTGAACTCAGAACGTAACGGCGGACGAAATACAGCTAAGGCTTAAACACAGAGAAGACAATATACTTGGAAAAGGATGCGTGGCGTTGGATCATATAATAATATAAATAATATATAAATATATATATCTATTTATACATACGCACACACACACGAACAAACACACGTACACAGACACACACACAAACACACACACACATACACACACACTATATATATATATAATACATGCATGTTTACACGCGCGAGCTCACACACACATATATAATTGCATGCCCACGCACACACACACACACACACAACACACAGATAAAAGTACATATATGTGGGTTGTAACAGGGAAGGGGACAGCCTGTCATCCATCAAGGGTGTGGAAGAACCAAGGTGGGGGCCGTGAGTATCAGAATGGGCCCATCCTTAAATTTCGCAGCAGCCCTGAATTTTGTGAGGAAAGCCCCGAGGTGCGGCGGGACGACGCTATCTTAATCGGTGTGTACGTCCATGTGTGAGTCTACGCGTGTATGTGTGTCTACGTGTACGTGTGTGTATGAGTATGTGTATGCATAGAACAAACATTCGAACACACATGCATACATATATATGCATATACACATCGACACACACACACACATCTATAGTCACAGACACTCATACATCATACAAAAGTACTTTCGGCCGGCCACACCTGAGGCGTTCCTCACTAAATTCTGCCTGGTTACTGGGTTAGGTGGATGAACCCTTTCTTACCACTCATCGTCTCCGCGCGGTTGATTGGCATCTGACAGCACCCCTCTTTGCCCAGTCATTGACCCTTTATACCTGTGTGTGTCATTGTGTGTGTGTCAGTGTGTGTGTAAGTGTGCGTTGTGTGTGTGTGTGTGTTAATATATGTGTGAATATATATAAATGTTAAATGTACTCTTTTATTCTTTTACTTGTTTCAGTTATTTGACTGTGGCCATGCTGGAACACCGCCTTTAGTCGAGCAAATCGATCCCCAGAACTTATTCTTTGTAAGCCTAGTACTTATTCTATCGGTCTCTTTTGCCGAAACGCTAAGTTACGGGGACGTAAACACACCAGCATCGGTTGTCAAGCGATGTGGGGGGCGGACAAACACAGACACACATATACACACACGTAGATATATATATTATATATATATATATATATAATTTCAACAATTGAGGGCAAAATTAATTAATTATTAATCAATTTCACCAAGTGTTCAGTATGCAAAGGGACCATTCAAGGCGAATTCAAATTATTACATTATATAAAAGGGCTTAGTAAAATAATTACTTTGCCGCATACTGAACTCATTTCTAATGAGTTCAGTATGCGGCAAAGTAATTTATTTTACTAAGCCCTTTTATATAATATATATATATATATATATATTAAATCGTTAAATCGTTAAAAATGTTTTAGCCCGAAGGCCGCGGCCATGCTGGGGCACCACCGCTGTTGGACAAGTTATTGGACAAGTTATTAATAAATAAAATAAAACATATGCATATATATATAAACATATATGTACGTACCTACCTCTACATGTACATATACACGTATATATGAGTACAGGACACCAAAAGGACGTCGAACACAATGAGAAACGAAAACATAGACACAAACCAAAGGAACTGGGCATTTTTTTAAAAAACAGCAAAGAAATAGAGTACAGGACAATTAACACAAAGAAAAAACCCCTTCTTCAGTCGCTAAAGGTTTCATCTACTCTACGTTTCGAAGGATAAAAGCGAGACGTATCTTCGACAAGAAACTTTCCTTCCTGCGAAAACCAAGATATATATATATATATATATATGTGTGTGTGTACATATATACGACGGGCTTCTTTCAGTTTCCGTCTACAAATCCACTCACAAGGCTTTGGTTGGCCCGAGGCTATAGTAGAAGACACTTGCCCAGGGTGCCACGCAGTGGAACTGAACCCGGAAGCATGTGGTTGGTAAGCAAGCTACTTACCACACAGCCACTCTTTTACTCTTTTAAATGTTTCAGTCATTTGACTGGGGCTATACTGGAGCACCGCCTTTAGTCGAACAAATCGACCCCAGGAGTTATTCTTTGTAAGCCTAGTACTTATTCTTTCCGTTTCTTTTGCCGAACCGCTAAGTTACGGGGATGTAACACCAGCATCGGTTGTCAAGCGACAGTGAAGGGACAAAAACACACAAACTTATACACATGTATATGCGACGGGTTTCTTTCAGTTTCCGTCTACCAAATTCACTCACAAGGCTTTGGTCGGCCCGAGGATATAGTAGAAAACACTTGTCCAAAGTGCCACGCAGTGGGATTGAACCTGGAAACATGTGGTTGGTAAGCAAGCTACTTTATTTCATTACGATTTGCCATAAAGGCATTGCAAAGATTAGCTTGCGGGCTGGACACACACATTGATGAAGTGAATGATGAAAAAAAGATGATATTGATGGGAGAAGACAAAGAACGCCCGCCGTTTTGCTTCTCTAAAACATTATTCTTTTTTTTTTTCAACATAAAAAACTAAACGAGGTATTGAACCGCTCACTACAGTTTTTGCAATTATTGGACTTAATAATCCATTACAAATAATGACATGCTATAACATACAGAGGGGGATGAGGTTACGACGATGAGGGTTCCGGTTGATCCGAATCAACGGAACAGCCTGCTCGTGAAATTAACGCGTAAGTGGCTGAGCACTCCACAGACACGTGTACCCTTAACGTAGTTCTCGGGGATATTCAGCGTGACACAGAGAGTGACAAGGCCGGCCCTTTGAAATACAGGTAAAACAGAAACGGAAGTAAGAGTGAGAGAAAGTGGGGTGTGAAAGAGTACAGCAGGGATCACCCCCATCCCTGCCGGAGCCTCGTGGTGCTTTTAGGTGTTTTCGCTCAATAAACACTCACAACGCTCGGTCTGGGAATCGAAACCGCGATCCTATGACCGCGAGTCCGCTGCCCTAACCACTGGGCCATTGCGCCTCCTATAACATACAATAAAATATTCAATATACAATCAACACTAGTCCATTTACAAATGAGGCGCTGAGCCTCTTACACATTATAACACTGAGGCTTTCCACCTCATCATCGCTTGTGTCCGTGTACCCCACCATCTCCCATACTTGCTTTAAAATCAAGGCGGGCTCCGATTTGGCGTCACCCATCCACGAGCGATATTCCTCTTTTAGTCCTTTCAGCCTTTGTAACACGCGCAACGTTATGACCTCCACAACTATCTGCTATCTGCGGTGACCATTCGGGATCCCGTGTGAAGGCCAAAGGTACTCCCTCGTAGTGTTCTTCCACTACCATTTCCACCTCTCCGCCTCTATAAAAGAAGACCAACAGTTCTTCGTCCTCCGAGTTCAAGGATGTCAATTCTACCGTTGGCAGCACAATTCCCGTCAAGGGTGTCTCCCCCGCCCCCCGCCGGTGGCACAGCCGACGAGGCTCCGGGACACTCCGGCGCCATATCTCCGACTGCCGGCAATGTCCCGTTTCTCCTCCCCTTCCTCTTCTTTTTCTTCTCGACTGGGAAGGGTGCGTCTCCTCCCTGACCGGGAGATTCACCTCCCCTCCCTCATCCCCAGGATTCTTCAGTGAGCACCCATTATTGCTCCCCTTAATCATTTTGCGGATATTCTTTGAGGAGTCCTCCGTCTCCTCGGCCGCCTTCATTCCCTCCTCTACAGAGGTCTCCGTTAACCGCTCTAGGACTTTGCTTTGCCCTTGAGGACAGTTCTTTTTTATATGGCCAAGAGGCACCGATGACACTTGGGGAGGGGGTGTCCCTCAAACATCACCGGATACCTTGACCCGGCCATTCTCAAAAAGTCTGGAAATACCAGACTTTCGGCTGACTGGGTCTATAGGGTCAAAACAGTTTTTTCCCCTCCCAGTCAGCCGCAGGCAGAATATCTACGTTGAGGAGCTTGCTGCTACTGCTACCCAAACCCCGGCGGATTGTATCTCCTATCTACTCGGGCTCTACTCCGGGTGGCAAGCCGCAAACCCAAGCCCTCGTCAATTTCTTCCCACAATAAGCGGGAAGAAACAAAATTTCATTGCCCTCCAGGTGCTTGCTCGCAAATTCACAAGCCACTTCTGGGGAGT
The DNA here is from genome assembly GCF_006345805.1 of Octopus sinensis. Taxonomy (NCBI): domain Eukaryota; kingdom Metazoa; phylum Mollusca; class Cephalopoda; order Octopoda; family Octopodidae; genus Octopus; species Octopus sinensis. The sequence goes on along the minus strand of NW_021834055.1, from coordinate 17,977 downwards.
CAAGCAGCAACCACACGGTTGCATATTTGACCCCCCGAGAGATAAACTTAATCGCTGGCTTAAATTCTGCCAGCTCTCTTTCGATTATATCCTTTCTGAAAACGGCAATGGCGCTGAGGGTCCTAGAGTAGGTCCTCAAAACCACCGTCTTACTTTCAAGTTCTTTTAACCATCTTTTGGGTGGTGTGATTTCCCACTCCACCAACTTTCCATTGTTATTTGCCATGTTTTTTTAAAGTCCAAAATACAGTTCTAAAAATACAAAATAATTAAGAAAAAAGAAGGAAGAGAAAAAAGTCCAAACAAAAAGGAAGGAAAGAAAAAATAAACAGTTCAATAAAAAAATGTTTAAAACATAAAAGATAGATGAAGAGAGAGCAACAGTTGAAAACACAGCAAAGGCCACTCGGTACTCCAGGCCCAAATTTTAATGCTATTTTTAAACAGTTAAAAATCATTCCAATTTTCTTCTCATAGGTACTCGTTGACAGGAACAATATTGTTGAAATTTTTCTAAAAATTCCCACTGTTTTCAAACAAAATTTTGCGGCAAGATACGCCCACCAACCAATAATTTTCACAATTAAGTAAAAAAAAAATTCACTTCGCCTCAGGCAGACTAGAATCCAGTGAGGACTTCTTGTTTGTAAAAATAATTGCAGCAGACAACAGGTCCCCACTAAACCCCCCAAAATCTTACTTTACAGCTGAGTTTCAAAAATCTTCAATTTAAGACGGCTTCAAAAACACGTCTTACAGCTTCAGTGTCAATGAGGTAAGCAAGCTACTTATCACACAGCTACTCCTGCGTATAACACTGGTTTGAAATTTTGGCATAAACACAGTAAGTTCAAGGGAGTGAGGTCAGTCAGATACATCGGCCCCAGTGCTTAATTGCTACTTATTTTAGCAACCCTTAAAGGGATGAAAAGCAAAGTCGACCTCGGAGGAACACGAACTCAGAACCTAAAGACGGATGAAGTACCGCTAAACACTTGTCCGGCGTTTTAACGATTCTGCCAGTTCACCTCACACACACACACACCCACACCCACACATACACACACCCCCCCCACACACACACACACATATTTATATATAATTGCTAGCCACTACACATTCTTTATTTTCTCTCCTTGTTTCTTTCTGTGTTCCTTTTCGTGGAAGAGCGTAGGCTCAAAACGTTAAAGACTGTTTCACTTCCCGAGCGTCAAACTAATACATCTGTTTGTTGTTTACACCACCTGTTTTCGTCTTTTGTTTTTTTTGTGAATTTTTCACATATATATATATGTGTGTGTGTGTGTGTGTGTGTGTGTGTGTGTGTGTGTGTGTGTGTATGTGTGTAAGGAAAATAAGACAAGGTAGAAAATGCTAAAATAATTTTATCATGAAGAACATTTTAGTACCGGTTTCAGACATTGCGACTTTAACAACTTAGAATAAAGCATGAAAGACAATTATATTGTGGAAGCATTAAATGAAATGTTTTTTTCAAAATATTTCCATTATTTTCAAATACAAGGAACATTTTCCTTTTTAGTGGCTGTCTGTATTCTCTCTCTCTCTCTCTCTCTCTCTCTCTCTCTCACTCCTGTGTGCGTGTGTGGGTAAAAATGTTTGTGTGAGTGTGTACGTATGTAGACATTATGAACGCAGGAGGTTTATGTCTATGTATTGTGAGAATATGGTTGCGTTTATTTTTTTATCTTTTTTCTTTTTTGCTTTTTCTACCTATTTGAGTAAATTCCCTTTTATTCAACGGTTTTTCGTGGCGTCTATTGCCATTAGTAGCCGACGAGAATGCATCGTAGCTCTTTATATTATTATTATTATTATTATATTATTATTATTATTATTATTATTATTATTATTATTATATATATATATATATTATATAATATATATATCTATATATATATATATATATCCGTAAATATAAGAGAGTTAACTTTACATAGGTTAACTCTAGTGCTAGAAATAGCTCCTCCGGTATAATCGCGACGATAGCTCCACATAGAAATAGCACTACTCTCAACTTAAGGAAACATGGGTAATTGTTGCCTGTGTGGGTCTGATAAATTGCATCTATGACAATGTTGCTGAAGATTTATAGACGAATATGTGAGTATAATTTGTATATTATGTTGATAAAGAAACAATTGTACAACATTAATCAATTTTTTAGTTGTATTTCACTTTCCTTAAGTTGAGAGTAGTGCTATTTCTATGTGGAGCTATCGTCGACGATTATACCGGAGGAGCTATTTCTAGCACTAGAGTTAACCTATGTAAAGTTAACTCTCTTATATTTACGGATAAATATGTATTGTCTCCCCGGTTTATGGTGCTAGATCGCTTGGTGTTAAAATAGTGGTATTATTAAATTAATATCTATTTTTTTCACCCTCATTTTTGAATTATATATATATATATATATATATATATATATATATAGTGAGAGTTTACGAAAACAACAAAAGACGAAGACAGGTGTTGTAGAAAACAAACAGATATGTTAGTATAACGCTCAGGAATAGAAAAAGTCTTTTACGTTTCGAGCCTACGCTCTTCTACAGAAAGGGACAAAGAAAAAAACAAGAAGAGAAGAAAAATGTGTGTAGTGGCTAACAATCTATCATGGCGATAGATATATATAGTTGAAATTTACAGGAAAAACAAAAGTCGAAGATAGGTGTATAAACATACACAACATGTATATACATATTATATAGGAAAGGTATTATGACTGCTTCAGTATATTCTCTTTTCCAAAGAGGAGAAATTTTTTTTTTTCCTTCATTTCGTATGTTTTTTTTTTCTCCCCTCTCATCGAAACTCGGACTGAAATTTGGTTCAGTTTTACACTCCTTTGATTACTTTCTAGAGCTTAGCGTCATCTGCAAAAAACTTTTGTTTAACTATATCATGAATTTTGCTAAGATATTTCCGCAAATGAGATAGAGAAGTAGGCTTAACAGACTATCCTGGCAAACACCACTGACAGCATTTTCTGGTTTTGCGTGAATTCTGTCGACCACGGCATCATGTTGGATTCCATTTGTTGCGAAACACATAATTCATGACATTAGCTTTCCACGGACTTCAAACTTGGATAATTATTTTGAGAAGTATGCTCTGGACGACCTTCTTTATATCTGCTGAAGACAAGATAAAATACATCAGTGATGCACCCCCCCCCCTCCAATATCATTTAAAAGTGGTGCAGTGTGTTAGGCAGTCTCTACTATCACAAAAAACATGTTGTTTGGGATCTAAGGAGATGATTTTCTTTTCTAGGAAGGCAGATATTTTTTATTTCACTTCCCTCTCGGAGATGTTAATGGTATGAAAAGTTTTTGAAATCGGATGGTAATTCACTGTGTGCAACTTATTTCCCATTTGAAAAACTGACATAACAGATATGACAGCAAGTTCGCGGGATGGAGTTTGAGTCGATTATAACGACCCCAGTGCTCAACTATTGGGTTGTCCGGAAAGTTCGTGCCGATTTATAGTAGCTTACCTTTCGACTTATTTTAGAACATGGATGAGTCCATAAAATAGGATTTGAGTACACCTCCATTTAGAGCACAGTTTAAGCTATCTTTTCTTGGAAGAAGATTTATGTTCCTATAACCTGTGTTAATTTTGTAACCCTTTAAAATGGAATATAAGAAAGTTCATTTTCAGCACTCGATGCTTTGGGAACCAGACAAAAATTGCTGCAGCTTGGCTGGGATGTGTTACCCCACCCTCCATATTCACCAGATATTGCTCCTTCGGATTTCCACTTATTCAGGTCTCTGTAAAATAGTCTTAATGGAAAAAATTTCAATTCCTTGGAGTACATAAAAAATACTTTGATGAATTCTTTGCCATGAAACCACCACATTTTCAAGTTAAAGGAAAGATGGAGACACATTGTGCAACAAAATGGTTCATATTTGGTTGATTAAAAACGTAATGGCAAATATTTATTGACCTGTTTCTTTCCTTTAAAAATCGGCACAAACTTTCCGGACAACCCAATAATACTTCTTTTATCGACTCTGCAAGGATGAAAGGCAAAGCTGACCTTGATAGAATTTGAACTCAAAACGTAAACGGACGAAATGTCACTAAGCATTCTGCTAGACATGCTGGCGATTCTGCCAGCTCGCCCCCAGAAATTAGCAGGAAACGATATAAGTTGATGTCATCACTTTTTCAGGACTCTTATGAAGTATTTGTTATGGCCCGCTACTGACTTGATTTTAATTTTCATTGCTGCATTTATATCTGTAGTACCGTAACTTAGATCGTCGGAAAAGATACCGATAGAACAAGTACCAGACTGAAAAAAATATTAAGTAATGGGGTTCGATTTCATTGGGTTAGCTCTTCAGTTGGCTTAGCCCTTCAATCCGGTACCTCAGCAAGGCCGCCAACCCATTGACTGAAAGAAGTAAAAGATTAAAACGATAAAAGAACACAAATTGAAATTGTATTTATTATCACCATGTCAATAAATATTTGTAATATTTTTTTTTAATTAATATCACTAAAATGTATATTCTTTTATACTCTAGGAACAAGGCCCGAAATTTTGGGGAAGGAGGTCAGTTGATTAGATCGACCTCAGTACGCAACTGGTACTTAATTTATCGACGCCGAAAGGATGAAAGGCAAAATCGACCTCGGTGGAATTTGAACTCAGAGCGTAGCGGCAGTCGAAATACATATTTCTTTACTACCCACAAGGGGCTAAACACAGAGAGGAAAACAAGGACAGACAAACAGATTAAGTAGATTATATCGATCCCAGTGCGTAACTGGTACTTAATTTATCGACCCCGAAAGGATGAAAGGCAAAGTCGACCTCGGCGGAATTTGAACTCAGAATGTAGCGGCTGACGAAATTACCGCTGTGTATTTCGCCCGGGATGCTAATGTTTCTGCTAGCTTGCCACCTTATCGCTAAAATTAATATTGCTAGAAACTATTTCACTCGTTTTACAAGATTTCAATTTGTACGGAACCGATTTACCGTGTAAACTTGTCAGTATAACGCTTTGGGGGTTCTAACACTGAAGTTATAAATGGAACTCGATATGCTAAAAGAAATACCAAAGCTGCTCCTCTTATTCAGTGATACATTTGCTCGTGATTCAGGTGAAATAACTTTTCAGTGAAACAGTGTCCTTTGTTATACGGCAAAATCCAACATAAAGTGATGGAAAGGTCATAAAATAACAGTTAAAGAATGACCTGAAAGCAGCCCCGGGGTTAACCAGATAGAAAATCTCAGATGCAACAAATTGATTTCAGTTTCCAAAACAAGTAACAAAAATAAATTAACTGAAATAATTATTCACGCGTGGATTAGAATCATAAATCTTGCGTAGCTGAAAAAATTATTCATGTGTGGTTTAAAATCATAAATCTTGTGTAACTGAAAAACTTTATCATTTCCATGCTCAGAAGAATTGATGCATGCAATAATCGCGGCGAAAGCTTATCCTACTAAATACAATTAGAAAACGCCTTTACCATGATGTTTGTTTTATACGATGTTTCATATACCTTTAGTCTCAGCTGAGATACAAATAAGTTTTGGAGTATTTTAAACCTCAAACTTGTTATATTCTGTTAAAAAAGCACACTATTAGTTTTAAAGAGAACATTAAAATAAAATAATTATGAGAAGAAAAAAAGCATAAAGCAAGCAAGCAACAGTTAGACAAGCGTCTAGAATTTTGACCAATATGTGTGTATATATATATATATAATTTCAATACAGAGCAAATAATTCAGCAGAAATATTTGCAAAGATATTGACTCAATTATTATCTAGTGTAACAATTAAAAATGATAATAACAGAATCAATAATATAATATTTCTCCCGAATTATTTGCTCCGTATTGAAATTATTCTTTTCTACTCTAGGCACAAGGCCTGAAATTTTGGGGGAGGGGGCCAGTCGAATAAATCGACCTCAGTACGCAACTGGTACTTAATTTATCGACCCCGAAAAGATGAAAGGCGGAATTTGAACTCAAAACGTAAAGATAGACGAAATACCTATTTCTTTACTATCCACAAGGAGCTAAACACAGAGGGGGGAAACAAGGACAGACAGACGGATTAAGTCGATTACATCGACCCCAGTGCGTAACTGGTACTTATTTAATCGACCCCGAAATAATGAAAGGCAAAGTCAACCTCGGCGGAATTTGAACTCAGAACGTAACGGAAGACGCAATACGGCTACGCATTTCGCCAGGCGTGCTAACGTTTCTGCCAGCTCGCCGTATTGAAATTACTTTCACACTGGTGGCTGCCATGTTTCGGCGCGAAACGAATCAGTTGCAGCGCAGACTTCAACGTGATGGGTTGTGACATTCCATCATGGTAACGCGTGCTGAGGAAACTGAGGTTATAATGCCAATCCTGAAACCGGTCCACGTGAGTCCAAATACATGAATGTATATTGGGAGATTCTCCTAGCCTATTTGCCTGCAGACAGTTGATTTTGTAGTCATCACCATTTATTTTTCGGCGATTTAAATAAGAATTTTTAAAGTTATTTCTAACAGGTAGACATACTTAGTATGCTTTGATTAATTTTAATCCTTCAGTTATATATATATTTAGAATAAAGAGCAAAGTGAGTTGACAGCTCATAGTTAGCTGTTGGTCATAAATTTCGTAGTATCACAGGTACTCCCCAACCCACAAGAAAAAGAAACAAGACTTTTCGAAAGAGTCAATTAGATAGTAGTAAATGTCAATAAAAAGGGTAGGGTAGGGGTGACATCAATTCATGGTGTTATTACCAGTTAAAGAGGCAAACACTATGAAACGTCGGATGCTATAATGAGATCCAGATATGCATATATATGAGAGCAGAATAAAACAGGTGCTCTAATATTTATCTTCTTATTATAACCTTACAAATTACATATTCTTTACACGCGTTTCTCTAGCGAATATGTTGTGCGGTAATCGTTAGGTAGACAATTGCATAACCACATTGAAACGTCAGGTCATCAGAAGAAAATGATAATTTAAAGCATTGTCATTAAGCAACCCCGGTTGTTTATTAGTGCTAAATAATAACTTCGTGTAAATTTTGAATCTTTTGTGTAAAGCAGTTAAGAAGAGAAAGATTATCATTTTTATTTTATGGGCGAGACAAAGATAAAAAGAGAAATGGAAGTGGAATAACATAACGCAGGATGTCTAAGGAGTAATCGAACTGCATCATTTAAAATGACATAGATCAAAAGAAAATTAAGTTAAAGGTGATAAATGGTTTAGAAGTTAGTAGTAGACAAAAACAAGCTTAGATATAGCTTGCGAGAAATAGTTGTGCCTCCCAGCTCATTCTTCTTTTAGGTTTAGCATTTTTTGCTACTTTGTCATAAATGCAGTACTTTAGTAGAACATAAACGGCATTCTCTTTGGTTTCCAGTCTAAGAAGGAGCTCTAGCTATGATATCCCAGTGCATTCGAAGAACTGAAATTAAAGATGTCTTTAGCTAGTTTATTCGAATTACGTCATTCTTAATATAGAATATGTATGTAAGTTGTAACGACACTTAAATGAATTGGAATAGATCCAATGTAACGACGCGTATTATTTGCTATAATGAAGCTATACTTTTAGATAACGTTTCATACCAAGTAGTTACCCTTAAGAGGACAATAGAAATCATTCTACACTTACAATTTAAGATATTATTTTGTAAATGAGAAGAAAATGCGATTTTCCTTTTAAATTACAGTGAGTTAATTCTAAAGTGTATTATTACACTCAAACCATTTCAAGATAGTTTATTCAAGTTCATAAGGTAAATAATTTACAAAAATCCATCAAAGTACATAATTACAAACCAGTTTCACTTCTTACAGAAGATAATCATGGCAATGTACGTACGTAATGGCTTGTTATTTGTCTTAGTTTTGTATATAATGCGTTAATTGGAAGTAGCCTAGGTTAAACGTAATATTGTATATGATAATAGATCAAAATTAAGTTGGTATGCATATTTTTTGTACTTTTACTAGTCAAAAATAGAAAGGAAATATAACGTATAAACAGTTTTAAAATGGCTAAGAAATAGGTACCAGTATATGGTTAATGATTTTTACCTGATTTATATTTTACAATAAAAACGTTTCTTTATCGATTCTTTGTTGTAATATTTTCTGCATATTGATATAGTGGTAAAAGTTCAAAATTTGGTTGCTGAATTCCTGCACATCTATCAAAATGCTTACGGTATCAAATTTTAAAATTATTGGGATCACATATTTGTTGACGGTGAACCGTCATGCATTTTCTAAGTAACATAATTTGGCGAGTGGGCTTGAGGATCAGCCGGGAAAAAAAAGTGCTGCGTATCAACAACAAGCAGGAAGAGCCAATCACAATCGAGGGGGCACCTGTGAAGGACGTTAGTGAGTTTGTCTATCTTGGCAGCAAGATCAGCAAATCAGGTGGATCAGACGAGGACATCACAGCAAGAAGCAAGAAGGCTTGGCAAGCCTTCGCTATTCTTCAGCCGGTATGGAAGTCCACTGTCATCTCAACTCGAACAAAACTCCGCTTATTTAGTTCAAACGTAAAATCTGTGCTTTTGTATGGCCCTGAAACATGGAGAGCCACCTGCAGCAACTACAAGAAGATCCAGACCTTCATCAACAAATGTCTCCGGCAGATCCTCCATCTGAAGTGGTCCGACAGAGTGCCAAACACCGACCTGTGGGAAAAGGCGAAACAAGAGCCCATACATGTTCAGATTAGACGAAGGAAATGGAGATAGATCGGGGATACACTGCGGAAAGAACCCTCAAATGTGACATGACAAGCACTTGTCTGGAACCCGCCGGGGAAAAGGAAGTGAGGACGCCCGAAGCAGACATGGAAGCGGAGCATTTTGGACGAGCTCAGGACCACCGGCCTGACATGGGAAGCAGCCAAGAAACATGCCAATGACCGCAAAAAGTGGAAAACAACTGTTGAGGCCCTATGTTCCACAAGGAGCAAAAAGGATTAAGAAGAAGAATAGGTGCCAGATGCAGCAGGTTGTGACATAAATAAAGTTGCTGTAATTATGCTACATGGATAAAGAACATTTTGTATTAACCTATTTCTTTACTACCCACAAGGGTCTAAACACAGAGAGGACAAACAAGGACAGACAAACGGATTAAGTCGATTATATCGACCCCAGTGCGTAACTGGTACTTATTTAATCGACCCCGAAAGGATGAAAGGCAAAGTCGACCTCGGGATTTTGTATTAACCTGTTAGCTCTAAGACGACATGCGGAATTCCGAAGGCTCCAAGTTGTGCTTCAAAATCGGTATTTTTTGAAAGAAAAAATAACTTTTCCATTTCTTTTGGTAAACCTAAGAAGAAAAAAACATAACGAAGATAATGAAAGATTCTAACGAAAGAAATCAACGAAGACAAAAGACTAGTGTAACTTGGCATCCAGTGGGTAATGTTGATGATTTCATTCATGCATACTTAATACCATTATAAATGAAACAAGCTACGTCAGGTCTTCGGAATGGTTATTAGTGCTAAATAATAACTTCGTGTAAATTTTGAATCTTTTGTGTAAAGCAGTTAAGAAGAGAAAGATTAGTAATTATATTTTATCGGTGAGACAGATAAAAAGAGAAATGGAAGTGGAATAACAAAACGCAGAATGTCTAAGGGGAAAACTGAGCTACAGAGTATGTGGGCGATAGGAGACCCTTATAAAAGCTGAACAAAATCTGAAAGACTATAATTCTTATTTTGAAAAAATGGCAGTGAGTTCCAATGTTATCAAGAAATCGTCCGAACTGTCAGACGTCAGGCAATTCTCTCTCCAAAAGTGCAGCTCAGGGTTGTTAGAATAGATAGCATTGGAACTACAAAAGGGTGAATAATGTTGTATGGTAAGTTCAATTAACAGCCTTATGAGTTTAACCGTGGGGTGCAAAGTCAGTGGGGTTGAACTAGATCTAGAAAATACTAAAGTTCAGCGACCCGCTACCTATATATTTTGTGAGATAATGATCTTCCCTGTGGGTAGAGGACCTTTCAGGTTGTCAGATTGCTTCAGAATTACTGAGTTATTCACAGATAAGTCTTGAATGTTCCGTCTATGAATGTGTGTGTATTTATGTATGCGTATGTAGGTGTATGCATGTGTGTGTGTGTGTGTGTGTGTGTGTGTGTGTGTGTGCATATATGTGTATATATATAGATAAGTATGTTTATATATGCACATATATGTGTGTGTGTGTGTATGTGTGTGTAAGAGTGTGCGTGCATGTATAATGTGCGTGTGTGTGTACATATGCATATATATGTAAAATGTGTATGGATGTGTGCGTCTATGTAGATAAATGGATAGTTAGGTAGATGTGGTTATGTGTGCATGTCTATATATATGTATGTGTGCATGTCTATATATATATATAATAATAAATATTAGGGAATAAATCCAAATTTACAGGGAAAAAATCAGATTTAGGATTAAATCCAATTTTATAGTAAAATATTATAAAATATTATTAGAGACAAAACCACTATTTTGCAAAACAAACAAGGAAAGACTTAATCAATACATAAAATTTTAATAAATAGTCAAAAAAACCGCCACTATATATTTGACGGTTTTTTTGACTATTTATTAAAATTTTATGTATTGATTAAGTCTTTCCTTGTTTGTTTTGTCTCTAATATATATATATATATATATATACATACGTATATATATATATATATACATGCATACAAACATGCATATATACATATACACACCTATCTATCTATTGGTCTGTCTGTCTGTCCGTCCGTCTGTCTACAAATTCATATATATATATATATATATATATAAATATACATATATATAATATATAAATACATATGCATATACGTATATATATATACACATACCTATACAAACATATATGTATGTTTGCATATATATATATATAGAGAGAGAGAGATGTATATAAATAAATAGATATGCACACAGATACCTACACACGCATATGAACACACACACACACACACACACACACACACACACACACACACACACACACACTCACACACATTTATTTACACAATCGAAAGATCCATTGAATACAATATCTGCTGCAGATTTTATCTTCATAAGCAAAGAGTTAATGATTCACTAGAATGTCTCTTTAAGTTCCACACAAACACGCAGACGTACACACACACACATACACACATACAGACTCTCACGCACACACTGATACACACATGCGCATGCGCATTCACGCCGACACACCTACACCTACTCATGCATAGGCAGACACGCGCAAAACATCTGCGATATTTCTGATGCCTTTCATAAAAGGAATCTGGAAGATTGCATATGGCACACTTTTGTGTGAATCTGTGTGAAGAACACTAGTAACTCATTATCACTTCACCCATGCATGCATTCATGCATGTATGCATGCATGCATGTATGTATGTATGTATGTATGTATGTAATGTGTGTGCGTGTGTAGATCTATATAAACGTATATCTATCTATCTATCTATCTATCTATCTATCTATCTATCTATCTATCTATCTATCTATCTATCTATCTATCTATGTGTGTTTATATATACACTAGCAGTATCGCCCGGCGTTGCTCGGGTTTGTAAGGGAAATAACTATATAAGCATTTTTAGAGAGTTATAGCCAAAAAATAGCAAAAAATGCATTAAAAATGGGAAAAAAATTATGGTAAATTTTTTTTTAAATCGTTGACTCATCGTAGACATTTTTAGAGAGTTACTTCCCTTATGTAATAGCGGAAAAATGCATTAAAATGGGAAAAAATTATGGTAAATTATTTTTTATATCGTAGACTCATCGTAGACGCGCGCTAATACCCAGAAGGGCTCGATATGAATCACGACTATAAGATACCCGGTTTTGGTTACACTGCACCGCAAAATGTGAGAGTAGTTAGGAATCTAAATAGTAGGAGACAGACACACAACTTTACTTTTATATATAAAGATATATTCTTTTACTCTTTTACTTTTTATTTGTTTCAGTCATTTGACTACGGCCATGCTGGAGCACCTCCTTTAGTCGAGCAAATCGTCACCGGGATTTTTCTTTGTAGCCTTGGGCTAAATAGCAGTAGTATGATTCCCTTCATGGGACTGTCACATTAAATTGATAGTATACAACTACTCTATAGTACCACTACTGCATAAACCTCTCTGAGATATTTAGAAATGTATTATTTCTAGTTTTCTGATACCTAAGGCAAAAATCGTTATTTTCTTTAGAAGAGAAAAAAATATGGAGTCCCGTTTCCACATCGGTCCAGCTTGTAAATGTTTTTCCACTTGTAGAATGACAACGTGACCTGAATAAGTGAAAATTTGATGGCGCTAGGTTTGCTCATTAGGGAGAGTGAGGCAGAACTTCCCAGCCTAATGGATTTATATTTTCCTGGCTTATATTTGTTGAATGTGGCTTGTATTCTCGGGGGACAGTTCATGATGTGACTACTCTATTTCTCTATACACTTTCCCATTTTCCCAATCTGTTGCACTGAAAAACCAAGGTTTACTAAGTCACCGGAATAAGCCCCCGATTCTTTGACGCAGATCCTCTTCAATTGTTATTTTCACAGCGTCATTATTAAGAACAGGTTGATACTCTCCCAAAAGATCGAATTCAGTTTTTGAACTTGTTAAACCACTATACTCTTTTACTTGTTTCAGTCATTTGACTGCGGCCATGCTGGAGCACCGCCTTTAGTCGAGCAAATCGACCCCGGGACTTATTCTTTGTAAGCCCAGTACTTTTTCTATCGTTTTCTTTTGCCGAACCGCTAAGTGACGGTGACGTAAACACACCAGCATCGGTTGACAAGCAATGCTAGGGGGACAAATACAGACACACAAACACACACACACATACATATGTATACATATATATACATATATACGACAGGCTTCTTTCAGTTTCCCTCTACCAAATCCACTCACAAGGCATTGGTCGGCCCGGGGCTATAGCAGAATACATTTGCCCAAGGTGCCACGCAGTGGGACTGAACCCGGAACCACGTGGTTGGTTAGGAAGCTACTTACCACACAGCCACTCCTGCGCCTGTTGAATTTCCAAATATTCACACCGCCAGCATATACAATAAATATGGTTTCTCTTGCATGTGTTGCATAGATGCGCTTACGAAATTCATAAAATACGCAACACCAAATATGCAGCTCACAAAGTCATTCTCATCCCGAGGCATACACACACACACACACTCACACACACATTGCTCGTCTACATTATCGTTTGTTCATGAACTCTATCCTGATTGGTTGATTGTAAGGACATCTTTTATTGGCTTGTCAACTATGACGTCAAACTATTTGCTTAAAAATGCAACTCTACTTTTCGGTACCCCTAACACAGTTTGACTAGAACCGGACAAAAGAACGAAGTAGTTACTTCATATACTATCGAGAAGTCTTAGTAAACTAGTAAAACTAGTTAGAGGCGCGTCTTAGAAAACAAATCGGATTGCTTTGTTAGGAGAGTATAATAATTTGACGTTCTTAAACAAATATCAAGAGGTATGTGTGTCGTTGACAGAAACACATAGTCCTAAGTAGTTCGATTTTGGTTCATCTGAGCGGAACATTTAATCACCGGGAGTGCATGACGGCTCAATAAGTAGTCGGAGCTACGATTTATGTGAATTTGAAAAAAAGAAACAGGATTTCAAATGTTGCACGTAAAAATTTGTGGAAATTTTTACTATAAACAAGTTCGTGACACACACACAGACACACACACACACACATACACACACACACACATACACATACACACACACACGTACACACTCACACACATGCACGCACACACACATACTCACACTCACATTTAAACGCATAAACACAGATCTATGGAAAGAAGACACACTGACACACATACACGCAGACACACATACAGATACACACACTTGAACACATAAACACACACATACACACACATACATACACATGCGCAGATTTATATATCGATCAGTTGGACTTTGATTATATTGATTAGTTCTTTAAGTTCTGAATTGAAATTCCGCCGAGGTCGACTTTGCCTTTCATTCTTTCGGGATCGATAAAATGAATTGCTGTAGAATACTGCGGTAGATGTAATCAACGAGTTCCCTTTCCCCAAATTTCAGACCTTGTGCCTGTAATGGTAAAGATTATTGTTCTTGTTGTTGTTGAGGGCAGATACTTTCCTCTTTGGTAGACGTCTCATTGAATTCTTCAAGTTTCGGTAGAATAAGTACTAGGCTTACAAAGAATAAGTCCTGGGATCGATTTGCTCGACTAAAGGCGTTGCTCCAGCATGGCCTCATTCAAACGACTGAAACAAGTAAAAGAGTAAAAGAGTAAAAGAGGGCACAATACTGTTCCTACTTCGCGGATTTTCACATATCGCGGGGGTGGGGAGGTTTTGTAACGTAACACCCGTGATTGTCGACGGATTAGTGTATATGCATTCACAATCGCATGTGCACATATACACACATATATACACGCGTACACATATATCAGTCACGCGTTTTAAGTTAATAATGTGGGTGGGGCAGAAATATTAACATTTATTCACTTGTTCGTAACCTTGATGTCATTCTACTTTCAATGTAGCCACGCCCTTTATTGACTCTTATAGCTTCCCTATAGCTATAACCAAATAGCCACCCTCATACTGAACCTCTCGCATTCCTTCGATATAAATCAATTAATAAGGTCATCTTATCCGCTTCTTGGTTTAACACGTACCCTCTGAGTTTGTCAAGGTCTTAAAGCTTTGTATAATACACACACATACATACACCACATATATATATATATATATATATAGCAATAATAATTCTCTAAATGAGATATATATTATATATATATATATATATACATATATATATATACTATACATATATATATACATATATATATACATCCATATATATATAATATATATTATATATAATATATTATATATATATATATATATAAATAATTGAATGGAGGAGACAAGAAGTGGAACGAACCGACAAATCGAAACGAACCTGATGCGGGGCGCTGGCAGACAATAATGTGATAATTAAAAATATATGCATACATACAAACATATATGTACGTACCTACATCTACATATACTAGTATACCCGTGTCGGCAAAAATGCTGACAGTTTTTATTAATGATAGAAAATGGCACATCGGCATAAGGAAAACCATTGATAAATGTCAAAAATCTCGTAAATTGAAGCACTTAAAGAATCAGATATGATTATAACGTCTGGGTTGAAAATATCATCCCCATAATGTATGCTTCTATGTGTGTGTGTGTGTATAACTATAACACACAAATTCACGCACACATACACACACGCAAATGTATGTTGATATCTAGACATATATGTGTACATATAAATACTTATAAGCATATATATATATATATATATAATATATATATATATATATATATATATTACATACATACATACATACATACATACATACATACATACATACTCAGACACACACACACACATATATATATGTATGTATACATATATACATACAAACATACACACACATATATACTTCGTTCATTCCACTCTTCGTTCTTTCGTTCCCCCTCTCTCACATTTCCTAGCCTTTCTCTTCATGCTCACTTTCCCTCCTCCTTCACTTCACTGCATCTCTTGTTTTCATATACATTCGCTGCTTTCTTCCAAGGAATCTAATGCTCTTAGCTTAGTTGTCCCTTGGAGCGGGCCAGAATGGAACAATCTCGAGTATAACCAGCCGAAATTGCAAAGATAATCTGGAACTCGACTGAGGATAGGATACTCCGAATGACCCGTCCTTGTTCTCTTTGTATCGTCTGTCTGGATGTTTGTTGTCCCTTTTTTGTATCACCTAACACTCTGGATGTTTTGCGTTCTTGTTCGATTTTTGTATTTTTCATATACACACACAACACACACACACACCTATAATATATATATATATATATATATATATATATATATATATATATATTTATATATATATATATATATATATATATATATATATATATATATATATATGTATGTATATATACATATATACATGGGTATATAACATATATATATGCCTACAGCTATGTGTATAATAAACACCACACACACACACAACACATAATATATATAAACACACACACACACATATATATAAGCACACACACACATATATATATATGCAGTGGCGGACTGAGTAACTACAATGCTATAATTCATTTTTCCTTATTTTTTTGTGTAAAAGTATTCTTTTTAACTATCTACAAATCTTTATATATAAAAGTAAGGTTGTGTGTCCTGTCTCCTACGATTTAGATTCCTAACTACTCCCACATTTTGCGGTGCAGTTTAACCAAAAGCGGGTATCTTATAGTCGTGATTCATATCGAGCCCTTCTGGTGATTAGCGCGCGTCTACGATGAGTCTACTACGATTTTAAAAATATTTACCCTAATGTTCTTTCCATTTTAATGCATTTTTTCGCTATTATATAAGGGAGTAACTCTCTAAAAATGTCTACGGTGAGTCAACGATTTAAAAAAAATTTACCATCATTTTTTCCCCATTTTTAATGCATTTTTTTGCTATTTTTTTGCTATATTTCTCTAAAAATGCTTTATAGTTATTTCCCTTACAAACCCGAGCAACGCCGGGCGATACTGCTAGTAATTAATGAATTCTTCAAGGAGTGAGCAAAAAATTCTCAAACTTGAGGGGATGGGCTCCTTAGATACTAACATGAGCTCCCATATATAGGACCCATCTACCATCGGGCAAGCTGGTAACCTGGCCAGTCCGCCACCGCATCATTCAACCACGGCAGTGGTTGAATATATTCTAAAGTCCACCATTTTGTCAATCGCAGCAGCTTCCAAGCTTCACCACTAATTTAGTTCTCAACTAAATTGCAAACTGTTAATAGTTTTAAAGAGGACACCTCCTGAACTACTCTTTGGCATAAATAGTTTGAGATTTGGTTCAGTAGAAAAAATTTACATCAAAACATGTCAGACCTGAAGAGGGCAGTAAGGAAGGTAATTATCTTCAATTAATATGAATTTTTCAATTTTGAATTAAAAGTATACTTTTCTTAGGCTTAAATGATAGAAAAAAAGCATGAGGAATTCAGAATCGTTAGTCGCACTGAATAAAAAGCAGTAGAAAAACAGTTATGAGGTAAAATGTTACGAAATTTAATGTCAGTAAGTAAGGAAATAAAAAGTAACGCCTAAGCAATAAGAGTAAAGAATATATTTCTAAAATGAATGCTTTCTTTCTAAGGCGGCGATCTGGCAGAACCGTTATCTCTCCGGGCGAAATGCGTAGCGGTATTTCGTCTGTCTTTACATTGTTAGTTCAAATTTCGCCGAGGTTGACTTTGACGTACAGATTATTTAATTAATTTTTTTTTTAGCTAAACACTTTCAAACTTCCGACACTGGTAGAATGTGTCACATAGAACAGGGCATATTCTTAACGTTTTTGACAAAATTTTGTATTTTAGAAGTAGTATTTCGTCTGTCTTTACGTTCTGAGTTCAAATTCCACCAAGGTCGACTTTACCTTTCATCCATTTCGGATCTATTTAATTAAACGTACAGATTATTTAATTTTTTTTTAACTAAACACTTTGAAACTTAGGATACTGGTATAATGTGTCACATAGAACAGGATTTACTCTTAACATTTTTGACAAAATTTTGTATTTTAGAAGTTATTTCGTCAAAAGTTGCAGAGTGACAACGGAAAATTCGTGTTTCATAAGTGTCAATACACGAAACTCTCAGCTTTTGACTTACTCTCTAACTTCTACCGATGATATATATCCTATTACATATATGTGTAAAAATTCTC
>NW_021834054.1:20000-27124 GCF_006345805.1 Octopus sinensis | reverse complement strand
AGAGAGAGAGAGAGAGAGAATAGTTTCGAAAGAATAGTTCATGCTACATGTACTCGTACTTCGTATTATTTTGTTCTTGCACAAGTTTCGTGCCCATATATATATATATATATATATATAATATATAATATATATATATATATATATATATCAGTTATATTATTATATGATTGAACGCCACGCATCCTCTACCAAGTAAGTTTTATCTTAATAATTCTGATGCGCACTCTATACGATCTTTTTACTCTTTCGTTTTTCTCTCTTTCTCTCTCTTATTCTTTTATCTCCTCTTCTACCACTATTCTATCCTATTACTCTGTCACTCTCGCTCCCTTACTCCGCCTCCCTTGCTCTCGTGCCTTCCACGTGATCACCGACCATCTTTCTTTCCCTCTCCGTTGTAGCTGGAACAAGGAAGACGTGTTCTTGTTTGTCTCCTGTCCAAGCTTGATTTACGCATTCGCCACCACAACCTTAGCAGTTTAGCTTAGCAGTTTGTTTTCATTGTCCTGTTTGTGTTACCAATTTTGACCCTCCGCAAAATTCCAAATTTTATTTAATTTGCTTTGCTGGAGCAACTGTTTTATCGGAAGCGTATATTGCTGTTAAATACTTGAAATACGAGACAACAATAAAACAGCAAACAAGGGTCGTTCTTTATGTTGTTTGTTTTGTTTTCCATTTGTGTCTTTTACTGTTCGAGAGAATAGTTCATGTTCACATGTACTCGCGCTTCATATTATTTTGTTCTTGTACACGTTTCATGACGTAATGTGCCCACATATGCATATATATATATTATATATATATATATATATATATATATAATATATATATATATATATATATATTATATATATATATATAATATAATATATATATACATACACGTATAGATCTATGTATGTACATATACGTATGTATATATGTATATATGTATATATATTTGGATCTTTTCCTTTTGAACGGCAGTTTTCAACACAATTTCTAGTTAACTAAACACTTTTAAACTTCGTATACTGGTAGAATGTGTCAAAATAAAACATTTTTTCTCTTGGCTTTCTTGAGAAAATTGTAATTTGTAAGTTTAGCGTAGTTT
Organism: Octopus sinensis; assembly: GCF_006345805.1. Lineage (NCBI taxonomy): Eukaryota > Metazoa > Mollusca > Cephalopoda > Octopoda > Octopodidae > Octopus > Octopus sinensis. The sequence continues at coordinate 26,025 of NW_021834054.1, read as the reverse complement.
AATTTTTCGAATTTTAACCAATCGATGGCCTCTATTTAGCTAAAATCATTTGCTGTGTCTAAAACTGAGACAACATCCTGTCACTGTTATGGTTACGTTCGGAAATCGTGTGTATAAAATTATAGAATTATTTTGTTTGTTAATTGCTTAAATTATTTTCCATTGCTTTCGTTTTAGCCTTTCGTTTTTTTTTTCTTAAGCAATGGAAAATAGTTTAAACAATACACGTGTATCTCAAAACAAAAACAAAACGAATAATTTTAGACACACGCGTAACAATTAAATTAATTTAACAATTAAGAAAAAAAAACGAAAGGCTAAAATTTAGGGTTAGGGTTAGTGTTAGGGTTAGGGTTAGGGTCAGTGACAGGATGTTGTCTCAGTTTTAGACGCAGCAAATGATTTTAGCTAAATACAAGCCATCGAGTGGTTAAAATTCGAAAAATTAAACTACGTTAAACTTACAAATTACAATTTTCTCAAGAAAGCCAAGAGAAAAAAATGTTTTATTTTGACACATTCTACCAGTATACGAAATTGTGTTGAAAACTGCCGTTCAAAAGGAAAAGATCCTATTATTCATATTATTTATATATATATATATATATATATATATATATATATAGAGAGAGAGAGAGAGAGAGAGAGATGGATAAACAAATAAATACAGACATACAGCAGGAGAGGCTGAGTGATAAGTAGCTTGTTTAGCAACCACATGGCTCCGGGTTCAGTCCCACTGCGTGGGCACCTTGCGTATGTGTCTTCTACTATAGCCTCAGGGCGACCAAAGCCTTGTGAGTGGATTTGGTAGAGAGAAACTGAAAGAAGCCTATCGTATATGTGTGTGTGTGTGTGTGTGTGTGTGTGTGTGTATGTATGTGTGTGTGTGCATATGTTTATGTCGTCTTTGTCCCCCACCTCCAACGTCGCTTGACAACCGATGCTGGTGCGTTTAAGTCCCTGTGACTTAGCGGTTCGGGGAAAGACCAATAGAATAAGTACTAGGCTTACAAAAAATAAGTCCAGGGATCGATTTGCTCGACTAAAGGCGATGCTCCAACATGGGCGCAGTCAAAATGTATGAAGCAAGTAAACGAATAAAAGAAAATACATACAAATATACACACGCGCGTGCACACACGTGTGTGTGTGTGTGTGTGTGTGTGTGTTTGTGATGGAATTTCCCAACGAAGACGATGTATGAATCGTTCAGCTTTTGCCGAACGAATGACTGCACAAATGTTTTGTTTATAGTGATCAAATGTCTGTGCTGTTACAGTCTTAGCTCACTCCCTCCGTCAAATCGACGTTGCCCTTACAGGTGCACAAGTATGTCACACTTCAGATGTCGAAACGAGCAACATGGAATGTTATGTTTTGCTCCAAAAACACGACGCACCGGCACGTCTAGGAATCGAACCGACGAACTATCGATTGTGAGTGTAACACACAAGCCACCGAGTATATGAAGAAACATTGACTATTGCTTGTTCAAACTCTACAGTGCTCAGCTTGTTAGTATCTGTAGCGGAGTCCCTTTTATTGAAAGCATTCGAACCATGCATCCGGTTTGATTGCAATTTGCTTCTTTCTTCACCTGTCCAGGAAGCTTGGCAAAATATCACAGATGTGTGCTGCATATCTTCCTCTGAATGATTCATAAAGAAAACCGTGATAAATCCATTTTTTATTTCTTACTAAAACGAAGGCTTTGAACGATCGAAAAAACAGGCGGCGAAGTGATGGGTTTATTAGAGTGCCAGCGGACGAGATCTTTTGTAGCATTTGTTCTGGCTACTTGTTTTTATGAGTTCTTTTTATGAGTTCCTGAGTGATACGCTTGATCTGTCATCCGGTTTAACATTGCCACCTGGTCCATGAATGATTTTTAGTTGAGTTCATTCTGTTGCAAGCATTTCAGTCTTGTTTTCTATTTTGAGACATGTGCGCTTTTCTTCTCTCTTTGATTAAGCAGACAAAAAATAGAAATTAAATTATAAGAAAAATATTCTTATCTAACAGGGACAGAAATCATTGAAGCAGCTACGGAAAAGGCAATAAGTAGGTTGTCACATCGCCCTTCTAGAAAATAGACAGACAACCACATACAAGACCTGCAGTTTCATGCAATTACTGGTCACCTCGCTTCGGCCTGCCACTCAGTACCAACCACGGAGACTCAGAGAGCGGTGAACGTGTAGTACAAGCATTTATCGCCATAATCGCTTGCACAAGTGGGAGAGAGAGACAGAGAGAGATGGACGGAGGAAATACAGATTGCTAGTTTGATAGACAGTGATGGTTATAGTAGTTTCGAAAGAGATACAAAAAAAGAATCAACAGCATTTTAACCCTCAACACTTAGCGGAGTCGTAGAGGTACCGTTGTGACATAGAGCGTATCTTGAGCGTCTCAAACTAACAGAGAGATCTCATTACATCTCCAAGTTTTTTTACCCATGGTCATTTTTAACAGCATTGTTGAACCCTCGGGCAAGGTCCTAGGACCTTTAGTGTGTATATTTGCCGACAACAAATCGGAGCAGACATAGAATAGCGTTGAGTCTCCGCAACCGCGGGTTTCTGCTCGGTGAGCCCATGCTTTAAGCCGGTTTCTGAAGAAGAAGAAGAAGAAGAAGAAGAAGAAGAAGAAGAAGAAGAAGAAGAAGAAGAAGAAGGAAGAAGAAGAGAAGAGAGAAGGAGAAAAGAAGAAGAGAAGAAGAAGAAGAAGAAGAAGAAGAAGGAAGAAGAAGAAGAAGAAGAAGAAGAAGGAAGAAGAAATAATAGACCTTGGGAGGAGGATTTGATCTCAGACCTTAGCTGGAAAGAATACCGCAAAGAGTCTTATCCACCGCTCTTGTGTCTAACAACTTAATCGGTTTGTCACCTTAGCGGTTGAAATAAGTACCAATGGAGCACTGAAGGTCGATGAAATCGACTTACCTCCTTCTTTATAACTGCTGAGTTTGTATCAAAATTTGAAATCATCATTATAATTACTGGTACTTAAATTACCGACCCCGAAAGGATGGAAAGCAAAGTCGACCTCGGCGGAATTAGGACTCAGAACGTAGCGACGGGCGAAATGCCTGTTTCTTTATAACACACAAGGGGCTAAACATAGAGGGGACAAACAAGGACAGACAAACGGATTAAGTCGATTACATCGACCCCAGTGCATGACTGGTACTTAATTTATCGACCCCGAAAGGATGAAAGGCAAAGTCGACCTGGGCGGAATTTGAACTTAGAACGTAAAGACAGACGAAATACCTATTTTTTACTACCCACAAGGGGCTACACACAGAGAGGACAAACAAGGACAGACAAACGGATTAAGTCGATTATATCGACCCCAGTGCGTAACTGGTACTTAATTTATCGACCCTGAAAGGATGAAAGGCAAAGTCGACCTCGGCGGAATTTGAACTCGGAACGTAACGGCAGACGAAATACCGCTACGCATTTCGCCCGGCGTGCTTACGTTTCTGCCAGCCCACTGCCTTGTAAATGATGAAATATTGGACAATGTAAGACGTCGAGCTGGCAGAATCGTTAGCAGGTCCGTTGCAAGATACAAGTCCAGTAATTTTGAAGGGAGGGACAAGTCGATTACATCGATCCCAAATACTTGGCAGGTACTTTATTTTATCGACCCCGAAGGGATGAACGGCAACATTGACCTCGACGAGGTTTGAACCCAGAGCGTAAAGAGCCTGAAGAAATGCCGCTAAGCATTTTGTCCGACGAGCTAACGATTCTGCTAGCTCTCTGCCTAACATTGCCCAATATTTCATCACTTACAAGGCGGCGAACTGGCAGAAACGTTAGCACGCCGGGCGAAATGCGTAGCCGTATTTCGTCTGCCGTTACGTTCTGAGTTCAAATTCCGCCGAGGTCAACTTTCCCTTTCATCCTTTCGGGGTCGATTAAATGAGTACCAGTTACGCACTGGGGTCGATGTAATCCACTTAATCCGTTTGTCTGTCCTTGTTTGTCCCCTCTGTGTTTAGCCCCTTGTGGGTAGTAAAGAAATAGGTATTTCGTCTGTCTTTATGTTCTGAGTTCAAATTCCGCCGAGGTCGACTCTGCCTTTCATCCTTTCGGGATCGATAAATTAAGTACTAGTTGCATACCGGAGTCGATCTAATCGACTGGCCCCTCCCCCAAAATTTCGGGCCTTGTGCCTAGAATAGAAAAGAATATGTCATCATTTACTTAAGAAGACAATGCGCTGTTTGATGAAGAATTGGTTATTGTTTTAAGCAAGCCGAGCAACCATTTTGGGGTTCTTCGTTGACCCATTCTCCTGCAACCGTCACTTTACCGATGTTGATGAGGAACCATATCAATCTCTTTGGTCTCGGGGGCCTTTTGGAAGCTATGGGTACAGCCCACTCTAACAGATTAAACAATCTTTTTTTTTTTAAATGAAAAAAAAAAAAAATGCAAATTCAGAACCAAAATATTCGTTTCCTTTTCACGAAGCACCGAATACTATCTATATCTTATGGGAAGGAGCTTAATGACATGTAACGATCAGGCGTGTCCCAGAGGCATCCTTTTAACAATGTAAGTGCTGTAAAAAAAAAAAAATCTTTCAACTGAAAACAGCGTCGAGGCCTCAACACGCCAAAAGCTGACACATAACTTCCCATATGTTAAAGGAAATGAAATATTCATTCTTTTATTCTTCATTTTTTTCTCCGGATGACATAGCGGAAAGAGAAAGTGAACTGCTTTCAGCAGCGAATATAAGCCAACGACTGGCCTGGCCTGTGTTTTGTTGCTTTTGTTGTTGATGTTTTTTTTTTTAAAGGTTAATTTATTTTATGACGCCTTACTACACAATAAAGATTTTTAATTTTTTCATTGTCTTTTCTTTGTCAATTGGTGCATTGTAAATGAAAGCAATGATATGAAGAAAGATGGAGAAAGGATAAAAAAGAGAAAATAAAAAAAAAACAGAAGAATAGAAAAGGCAGAATTAAATATAGAGAAAAGTAAAACTAAATCGGAAAAAAAAATTAAGAGTCGAAACAAAGAATGGCAAAAACGGATAAAAATGGGTAAAAAAAAGAAGAGAGAAAAGGAGAGGAGAGAGAGAAAGAGAGAATGCTAATTTTTTTTCTTAAATGGAGCAAATAAAAATAATACTGAATTAAAGAAGAATTCGAATATCTTTGGACAAAGTTTGGATATCACTCATCGATGAACATAAATCATCCGAGGGAGGGGGGGGGAGAAGCAAATAATAATAATAAAACCAACAGCAAAACGCCAAATACTACTACTACTACTACTTCTACTACTACAACAAAAACACGTATATCAATTTAGTGAAATAAAAATGATTAAATTTGGAAGAATTCTTTCATTTTCATTGTGTTGAACGTGTGTATGTGTGAAGTATGTCTGTATGTGTGTGTATGTGTGAGTGTGTGTGTGAGAGAGAGAGGGGAGGTTGTGCGTGTCCGCACTGAAATCGATGACATATTAAACAACTTGGTCGTCTGATCCATTCAATTGTTAAGTTCAGTCGACAGAGAAGTCTTCGGTAACGGCTTTACGGAACGATAAACATGAATAAGACTGAAGACCTTTTTAAAACTCGACTGGAGACAACAATGCTCGACCCAACTCAATAAGAACTCACTGACTGGAACATCGTAATATTCTAATATTCGCCAGAAGGCAATCATTTGCCGAATTTTCACTTGGAGAAAGTCAATAAATCTCTCTCTTTCCATCTCGCTTTCTACACACTCAGGCACGCACCACACACACACACACACACACACACACACCACACACACACACACACACACACACACACACACACATGTTACTTTGAATTTTAAATATCACTTATGAAAAAGTAAATTCTTATAAGCAGACGACCTCAACCCCATTACCCGCCGACCAACGTATCTTTCAAACAATATCGTTCCATTTCTCTCTCTTTTGTTTCCGCCTTCCACACACTTAGCTCTCTCTCTCTTTCTCTCTCTCTCTCTCTATCT
>NW_021834054.1:7500-12500 GCF_006345805.1 Octopus sinensis | reverse complement strand
AACTCCCTTTGCAAACATGTAACTGCGAATTCAGTCTCACAACAGAGCAACCTGGGCAAGTGTCTTCTATTATAGCTCCGGGCCGACTAATGCCTTATGATTGTACTCTCGTCACCACCTGACAACTGATGTTTGTTTATGTCTTCGTGAATTAGCGGTTCGATAAGAGCAACAGATACAATAAGTACAAGACTTTAAAAAATAAGTACTGGGTTCAATTTGTTCAAACCCTTCAAGGCTTCAGCATGTCCGAAGTCCAATGACTGAAACAAGTTAAGGATAAATATCCCTCGTGACTATGGAATAGAAACGATAAAATTCTGGCTGGAAAATTTTGCAGAAGAATTTCCCGAACATTTAAAACGTACTTGATATTTGAAGAATTAAAGTTTTTTTTTCTCCAAAAGACTAGTTCAAGTTTGATATTAACTATTACTGGGAAAAGTTCAGAACCACCATGTTTACCAAAATAGCCCCAACTTAGGCAAATTAAGTAACGCGATAGTTCAAATCAAAATATATCAAGAAGTGCTACAAAAGTTCAGAAACTTTCCATCTATATTTTAGATATAACTGGAAAAAAATTCTAGACAATCTCGTCACTAGGAAATTAAATGAAGTTAAATGAAATTAAATGAATTTAAAATATTACATAATTGAATAAATAATATTTGATTCACTATGGAATAGAGTCAACACTCGAATGTTACAAACCGACTTACTTGAAACAATATCTACTCTTTACTTCGTGTCACTCGAAGCGCACTAGAACAGGTATTCCAACTAATCTAGCCAATAGAATATGCACAGTCGTGTCCGATATACGACTTCAAGAACTTTAAAATATACTCATCAACAGACATTATCCACCATCCTCAATAGATTATGGGATGCACCGAGTTAAGACAGTTGATATTTTGATACTGAGACAGGTAATGGAAAATATCATACTTAAATAGAAAAAAATTCTATCATACATTTTTAAGCATAATCCTAGAAACGACGAAGCTTAAACTATAATTTTTTTAATGTTCAAAATTTACCGATGCAAACACCAATTCTTGCTAAAAAAAACCCCACTAAAATAAAAGAGTAGTAACAAATACCAAATGACATTTAACATCAGAAGAACCAGCAATAATGAAACGTGGGTGATCCAAATGTAAGGTATATTTTAACTTATGTGTAGGATCAGAAATTCACTTTAATAAAGACCTTGTTTCAAAATAAAGAATGGAAACCTAATTTATGTAATATTTAACAATCTCGTTATGGCGGACAGAATTATATAGAACAAACAGGAATAGCATAAGAAATGGAATTGCATTACATCGATAAGAAATTTTATCCCCCGGCTAGAGACAAATATCTCTTAATAAACTTATAAATACATGCGCTGGTAATCGATGAAAAGGCCCTGCGGTATTTCTTCCAACTCTTTACATTCTGAGTTCTACACACTTTCCGTTTACCAATTTCACTCGCAAGGCATTGATTAGCCTGAAGCTACAGTGAAAGGCACTTGTACGTTGTGTCATGCAGTGGGATTGAACTTGAAATCACGTGGCTGCAAAACGAGCTTCGTATAGGCGCAGGAGTGGCTGTGTGGTAAGTAGCTTGCTTACCAATCACATGGTTTCGGGTTCAGTCCCACTGCGTGGCACCTTGGGCAAGTGTCTTCTGCTATAGCCTCGGGCCGACCAATGCCTTGTGAGTGGATTTGGTAGACGGAAACTGAAAGAAGCCCGTCGTATATATGTACATATATATATATGTGTGCGTGTATGTTTGTGTGTCTGTGTTTGTCCCCCTAGCATTGCTTGACAACCGATACTGGTGTGTTTACGTGGCCGTCACTTAGCAGTTCGGCAAAAGAGGCCGATAGAATAAGTACTGGGCTTACAAAGAATAAGTCCCGGGGTCGAGTTGCTCGACTAAAGGCGGTGCTCCAGCATGGCCGCAGTCAACTGACTGAAACAAGTAAAAGAGTAAAGAGTAAAGAGAGTATCCATACAGCCAAGCCTTTATATATATATATATGCGTGTGTGTATGTGTGTGTGTGTGTGTGCGTGTGTAAAAAAAAAAGAGAGAGAGAGAGAGAGAAGAGATGAGATGAGAATGGATGAGATGAGAGAGAAACGCAAAGAGTTGAAAATGTCTTTTCGAAAGTATGTATACTAATGAATTGAAAGCTAACAAGCAAACAAATAAGTAAAAAAAAGAACAGAAAATCAGTTAATAATAGAGAAAGGGGATTAACTCCGTGTACTGTGTTCTTCGCACTCGGTTTCTAAGCCGTGTAAAGTATATCAGAAATACAAACAATTCTTTTAACATTAATACATAACTAATATACAACAATGGCTTGTTTCAAAATGTTAATCCCTTGGGGGCCGACATGACTAGTACTACTACTATTATGATGATGATGATGATGATGATGATGATGATGATGATGACGATGGTGATTAAGACGACAACGACGACGACGTCAAGATGAATTGTCTTCTTAGAAAGTTAATTCTTGATATTAAAAATGTAGCCTAGCTCCATTCATCTTCTCAGTAAGCTACGGTTTATGCGTAAAACGGAATATAATAAAAATGTGAATTTATATGTTAAATGAATGAGTCACGCGCAAGACGTGCCGAAACAGAAGTACTTCTTTCACATACATCCACACAGAGTGATATCGTTAATTCCAGGTGCAGGCATGGCTGAGTGGTTAAGAAACTCACTTTGCAACCATATAGTTTCGAGAGTTCAGTCCCACCGCGCGGCACCTCGGCCAGGTGTCTTCCACTATAGCCCCGGGCCAACCAATGCGTCGTGAGCGAATTTGATAAAACAGAAACTGTGTTGAAACCCGTTGTGTGTGTGTGTGTGTGTGTGTGGTGTGTGTGTGTGTGTGTGTGTGTGTGTGTGTCTGCCTGTGTCTGTGTATGTGTGTCTGTGCGTGTGTGTGTGTGTGTCTGTGTCTGTGTGTGTGTGTGTCTTTGATGATGTCTAATAAAAAAAATTCTTAGTTTTCGGCATTATTAGTACTTCTTCATTGATTTCGTGTAATGTCCACAATTTTCTCAGAATTCTTCCATATGCCCACTTCTCAGAGGTTTTTAATCTGTTTCGTTAATACTTTTATTAATGTCCATATTTCGGTTCCATACATTTAAGAGGATCATTCATAATACTTTAATCAGTTTTTTGAGGTTTTTTCTTCTTTCTAGTTTCGATATTAATATTTGTTGATGTTGGTATAATGTTTGACATATTTTTTCATGTGACTTTCTAACGATCACAATCCTTTTGATTTCTGCTTCGCATTTCCCGTTTGCTAATTGCTTAAAGCTTAGCTATATAATTTTTAGAGTCTGTTCAACTTGATTCTCCTTTGTTGTAAAATGTATTTTTGCTAGTGGTTGCTTCTTGCTGATAACCATTGATTTTGTTTTCATTACATTAATTTCTGTTCCGTAGAATGTTCCTTTGTCATTAACTGTAGTTACAAGCAATATAGCATAGCTAGAGTTTGTGCCACCTGAGCAACCCCAGCCCACAGGCTTATATAACAGACCGTAAAATCCACCCGTATAAATGTGGCAGACACACTTGCTACTTCTCCAGCTACGTGACTGATTACAAGTTTCTGTAGTTCATTTCTGTTGAAAGGTAGTAAGGTAGTATCGTCTGCATATATAGTATATAGTATCGTCTGCTGATGTTCACATCACCTATTGATTCTTCTGGCTTGTCTTCTATATTTTTTCTCTGAAGTGTGTTCCAGTGATTTGCTTAAATAGAAAATATACAGATTTTCTTGACTCTTGCAGGAGAGTACTGACAAGTTCCTGGTTTTTAGAGTATCGCGAAAGGCCTGGTTGGAAGCCTAACGTTCTGAGTTCATTTACAGGCCTTGGAAAAACTGAACGACCGCTGCAATAGATGTGTGTGAATCTGAGAGGGGAATATGTTGAATAAAATCCTTATTTTCTTTTACCCAAAGCCAGGAACTTTTCAGTACTGCCTCGTAAGTTTAAATTCTACTGGCTTTTCCCCGTTCAGTTCTTATAACTGTTGTTTACTTTCAATAGGTTTGTGTCATTATTTGGATGGAAGGTTTTTACTACACATTCACTTATGTTTTCATGTTTTATTCTGTCACATACATTGGCATTGCCTATAAAGTACATATAAATATTGTTGTATTTCGGGCCGGTCATTTTTTTTTACCAAATAAACACACGCACTATATATTTGTTCTTCACTCGTTTAGTACTATTCTTATTTTTTAATTTTTTATTTTGACTCGTGTCCATTGTCCGGAAATCTTTCGTCACACATCTGTGACCTCTTCAGCGACACTTTTTGTTTTCGTATGTGCTCTTGCTCCACTTACTCCATTCTGTTCTTGTTAGAAGTGCACCTCTGGCCTCACGAAAACGAAAAGTGTCGCTGAAGAAGTCACAGATGTGTGACAATGGACATTAGTTATTTTTTGAAATGATAACAGTATTAAACGAGTGAAAAACAAATATATAGTGCGTGTGTTTATTTCGCAAAAAGGAAAAAATGACCATCACGAAATGCAATAATATTTGTTTCAACACACGATTTCACATCAGGAATCTTGCAACACAAATTGATAAACATATAAACAGAAAGAATGAAAGATAAAATTGACCTCAGTGGAGTTTGAAATCAGAAAGTGAAAAGACGCGACTAAATGCCTGAAAGTATTTTAAATACAGTTCTATCAACTCTGTCCGTCCACCGCTTTTTATCCGATAAATTATCAATATATTGGTTTCAAATGTTAGCACAAGGCCCGCATTTTTGGGATCGGAAAGTGGATTACATCGACCCTAGTGATCAACTGACCCTTATTTACATTATATTTGTCCTCATCTTGTTTGTTAACACAACGTTTCGGCTGAAATACCATCCTCTTTCATCAGGTGTCTTGGGGAAAATTTCGAACCTGGGTTCTCATTCCTAAGGT
>NW_021834054.1:0-2500 GCF_006345805.1 Octopus sinensis | reverse complement strand
CACCGAGGTCGACTTTGCCTTTCATTCTTTCAGTGTCGATTAAATAAGTACCAGTTACGTACTGAGGAGGGGGGGGGGGTCGATATAATCGACTTAATTCGTTTGTCTGTCCTTGTTTTTCCCCTCTGTGTGTAGTCCCTTGTGGGCAGTGAAGAAATAAGAAGCGGCGGGGTACCAGCAACTAGACGCGCTACAATATTTTTCTAACCTTAGTATGATCGCTACTAGACTTACTAGAAATAGCAGCCGCGTGTACTTCAAAGAGGAAACGACACATCTGATTTCTGCCCTAGATGTCTGGGGAAAAAATGTGGTGGTTATACTATGAATGGTTTTGATCTTAAGTTTGCTTAATTTGGAAGGATCTAAGGCGAAACAAAAGCAACACCTACAAGTACTAGTACAACTATTGCTGCTGCTGCTGCAGCTGATGATGATGATAATGATTATGATGATGATGAATATGATGATGATGATGATGATGATGCAATTTTCAGCCTCGATTCTCCGACGATGATGACGATGATGATGACGATGACGAAGACGATGATGATGATGATGATGACATGACGACGATGATGATATGTTAGGTAAAATTAACCTTGGCTGGATTTGAACTCAGATTGCAGAGACCCGGAATGAATAGAAGGTACTCTAAAGATTCTATCCAACTCTAACTATCCTACCAATTCATCAAAGCTATCAGTTCTGGATTTTTGCATTTTAAGTTCCAAGGTAGATTTGGTGAACTTGTCTCTTCCTGGAGACAAGATGGTATATTATAAAAAAAAATTCATAGAAGGTATAAACTCTCCGATTTAAAATTCCTTCACAAGCTCATCGCTTGTGAAGGAAGTCACCGGGAAGGTCATAGTTCAACCTTATGGTAGAAGGAAAGAAATATACGACAGAGTGAAGTGAGAGAAAGAAGCAGAAAGACTCTTCTACCTGAAGATACAAACGGTTTACAAGTTCAATGAACAAGTGGATAATCGATTGACTATCAACTCGGGCATTCTGCTTTTGTGTTTGGTTAGTAAAAAGCAACACATGATATTGTTATGAGGATAGTGTAAGGCGGCGAGATGGCAGAATCGTTAGCACGCCGGGCGAAATGCTTAGCGGTATTTCGTCTGCCGTTACGTTCTGAGTTCAAATTCAGCCGAGGTCGACTTTACCTTTCATCCTTTCGGGGTCGATAAATTAAGTACCAGTTACGCACTGGGGTCGATGTAATCGACTTAATACCTATGTCTGTCCTTGTTTGTCCCCTCTGTGTTTAGCCCCTTGTGGGTAGTAAAGAAATAGGTATTTCGTCTGCGTTACGTTCTGAGTTCAAATTCCGCCGAGGTCGACTTTGCCTTTCATCCTTTCGGGGTCGATTAAATAAGTACCACTTACGCACTGGGGTCGATATAATCGACTTAATCCCTTTGTCTGTTCTTGTTTGCCCCTCTAAGTTTATTTAGCTCCTTGTGGGCAATAAAGAAATAAGAAACGTTAGCACGCCGAACAAAATATTTAGCAGCGTTTCTTCCAGTTTTATGTTCTGAATTCAAATTCCGCCTTGTCTTTCATTCCTTCGGAGGTCGACAAAATAAGTACGAATTGAGCATTAGGGTCGCTGTAATCAATTTCGCCTGCCCATCAGAATTGCTGGCCTTGTACAAAAATTAGAAAGTGTTATGAGGAAAATGTGACGTGAGAACAGATTAATCTCAGCGTTTCTTGCAAAGCCGATTATCAGAGATAATGAGGTACTTGTAGCTTATTTCATGACATTTAGAAGAAATGTCTACACACTCTAAGAAGAGACACTGTTTCCAGTGTCAGGCTGTAAGCATCTTACGTTCTGACTGTATGTAGGATGACACAGCTGGTTATTTATCGAATACAAGTAGAAACAATACGAGAGGTGTTTTTATTATGTTGTATTTCGCACAGCTGAAAAGGGCTCTGTGTAGCACTTATAAAATAGACACAGAGTCTATATATGAAACTAATCTCTCCTTGCTAATTCACTTTAAGTAAATGAATGAATGGCAGAGAATTAGATTCAATTGTTTTATAATTATAAATTCCTTCAGAAAATATTAACATTGTATTTCGCAAAATAGAATAAATTATTTTGCTGTCAAATTTTTCTTCTTCACAACAGAATTCATGTCACGTTGCTCGCTTTTTTTTTTGTTTTTGTTTTTAATTCAATAATTGCCAATGATTTTCCTGGATTCTACATTCATCCATCTATCTTCTCTAACGACTATTCCTTAGAGGCTCGTTGGGGTACAACCCTCAGGTACCTCCTCCATAAGGTCAAACCAGAAGCAACAGTCGTTAGACATTCAGACTAGATTCCCAAGCATTACCAACCGAGACTACAAGTATCATTCACACGTCTCATTCTTAGTCTGCCCCTAAGTTTCCCTCAGCTTGGCTAGGCTTCAAGAACCCGTCTTGCAATTCTTTCTTGCGGCATTCTAATCATATCTCCATAATG
>NW_021834053.1:20000-25000 GCF_006345805.1 Octopus sinensis | reverse complement strand
TATTATTATCTTCCTTGTTTACAAAATAGCTGACTTTGCCTTTTATCCTTTCAGGGTTGATAAAAATAAGTAACAGTTAAGCACTGGGCTCAATGTAATCTAGTTACCCCTTCTTCAAAATTGTTGGCCTTGCGCCAAAATTTGAAACCGTTATTATTATTATTATTATTATTATTATTATTATTATTATTATTATTATTAGTAGTAGTAGTAGTAGTAGTAGTAGTAGTAGTAGTAATTATGTGGGACAGCTAGCAGAATCGTTAGCACGCCGGATAAATTACTTAACGGCATCTCTTCCGTCTTTACGCTTCGAATTCCACAGAGATCGAATTTGCCTTTCAGCCTTTCGGTGTCGTTAAATAAGTACCAGTTGAGCATTGGGGTCGACTAAACCCCTATCCCTCAAAACTTCAGGTCTTGTGCCTATTGTTGAAAGAATTATCATTACCATTTGTGTTGTTGTTGTTGTTATTATTATTATTATTAGTAGTAGTAGTATTATTATTATTAGTATTATTATTAGTATTATTATTATTATCGGGCAAAATTCTTAGCGACATTTCTTCTGGCTCCTTACGTTCTGAGTTCAAACCGGACCGAAGTCAGCATTGCCGTTCATCCTTCTGGGGGATGGGGGGAGGGCAATATAATAAAGTACCAGTTAATTACTGGGATCGATGCAATTGACTACCCACTCCCTTTAAGATTGCTCTCCTTGTACCAGCATTTTGAAGTCAGTAGCGCTGTAGGAGAGTGTCCGTAGATCGAAACTACGCTCAGCAAAAGATCTTTGTCTTCTGTCTTTACGTTCTGAATTTAAATGCCATAGAAATCGACTTTGCCTTTCATCCTTTCGGAATATATAAAATATAAGTGGCAGCTGAACATTTAGGCCTTCCCAAAATTTCAGGCTTTCAGCCTATTGTGGAATTTATTATTATTATTATTATTATTATTATTATTATTACCAGATGTGTACTGGGGTCGATGTAATCGACAATCTCCTCTCCAAAATTTCAGGTCTTGTGCCTATAGTAGAAAGGATTATCATTATTATTATTATTGTTGTTGTTATTATTATTATTATTATTATTATTATCATTATTGTTGTTGTTGTTGTTCTTGTTATTATTGTTGTTGCTGTTGTTGCTGTTGTTATCATTATTAAATTTAAGGCAGCGAGCTGGTAGAATCGTTAGCACACCGGGCGAAATGCTTAGCAGTATTTCGTCCGTCGGTACGTTCTGAGTTCAAGTTCCGCCGAGGTCGACTTTCCTTTTCATATTTTCGGGGTCGATAAATTAAGCACCAGTGGAAAACACTGGGGGTCGATGTAATCGACTAGTCCCCCTCCTCCAAAATTTCAGGTCCTGTGCCTTTTGTAGAAAGTATTATGATCAATATTATTATTATTATTATTATTATTATCATTATTATTATTATTATTGTTATTGTAGTCACTATTATTATATTGTTATTGTTATTGTCGTCATCATCATCATCATCATCATCATCATCATCATCATCATCATCATCACCATCATCATCATCACTATCATTATTATTATTTGCCTTTAATCTGCATGTTTGTTGCAATCACTTGCCGAAACACCCAGTGCATTAGCGTAAATGAATGTTAAGAGATGTTGAATTATAACTGAAAGCTTGGGGAGTATAAGTGACTATCGCAGTTGCAAAATACCTCCATATAATACATCACAAACATTTAAATTGATAGGGTTTTTCTGAGGATTTAGGCAATACTTGTCAGCACAATCTTCTGAATTTCTTTGAGACATGGTTCTCCTGGGATGTTGTCTAATTTTTTTCCGACATCCCTTTTTTTAATCATACCTAGGACACCTACAATAACAGGAACAATAACAGTTTTTGATTTAAGAGGCTACATATTTTGTATTTCTATTTCCAGGCCCTTATATTTAGTGAGGTTATCAAATTCCTTTACAGATATATTTTTATCAGTGGGAACACTTACACCTATTAGTCTACACGTATTTTCTTGCTTGTTTTCAATAATTATGTATGATAGATTATTCTGGATCGTTCTGATAGTGTTGATTCGGAAATCCCAGAGTATGGTGACTTTTTACCTTCAACGACTGATCAGAATGATGTCCATACCAATTACTAGGAGTACCAATTTTGTAATTTTTACATATTTTTCAATGTAAATACTCTGCTTCCCTATCATGGCGATTTTTGTATTCGTTTGGTGTCATCACCGGATCTCCCGAAACAAGACGATATATTGTTTCGTCAAATGTGTCGCAGACTCTGCGCTTAGGGTCAGCACCTTTTTGAAAAACGTTAGGCTGATAACTTCTGGTAAGAAAGTTTCGATCTTGTGCCGTCCATATGAAGCGTTCAGTCTCTACTTTCAATCCTGAACTTCTTAGACATTGATGGGTTTTGCTTGGTCTACATCAGAATTTTGTCTTTGAAGAATATATCGTCCATGCAGGGACTGCTGGCTCCAGCGCTCCTCAATTTACTTCTGCCCGTTCTCTTTTGCAGCCGGCTTGATTCCTTTTGTGTGATTGGAAGCAGTGGTTTCAGGTTCTTCATCAAATTCAGGATTAATGCCAGGTTCCATTGCAAAATTATAAGCCTCCTTGACAATAAAATGCAACTTTCTGTTGCTTTCATGTTAACACACAAGTTGCAGCATTCAGGCCTCTATACTAGATAAGTACCTGTCCATTCCTATGGTGGAGGTCTTATAGCACAGTTCTAATTGCATCATTCCTCTTCCCTCACTGCTCCTGGGTTGGTAAGGAAAGTCGACGTCTGCCTTTGGGTGGTGCATGTTCTTAGCTGTCAATATGTTTCTTACCTCCCTGTCCAGGTTTCCAGTTAATGATGTTAAAACTGTACTGGACTACTAGCAGTGCCAGTAAAAGAGTAAAAGACTACATCCCTTCTCAATTGACCTTGAAATGAATCGAAATATATTCATACAATGAAATACAAACAAAATTGCAACGACTCGAAAATCTGTACACATCATTACATCTATAAAATACGCATATTGGAATATTAATTATAGGCGCAGGCGTGGCTGTGTGGTAAGAAGCTTGCTTCCCAACCATATGGTTCCAGGATCAGTCCCACTACATAGTACTTGGGGTAAGTGTCTTCTACTATAGCCCCGGGCCGACCAAAGCCTTCTGAGTGGATTTGGTAGACGAAAACTGAAAGAAGTTCGTCGTATGTATGTATGTATGTATGTATGTATGTATGTATGTATGTATGTATGTATGTATGTATGTATGTATGTATGTACGTACGTATGTATGTGTGTGTGTATGTGTATGTGTGTGTATGTGTGTGTGTGTGTGTGTGTGTGTTTGTCCTCCACCACCGCCTGGTGTGTTTACTTTCCCGTAACTTAGCGGTTCGGCAAAAGACTGATAGAATAATACAAGGCTTTAAAAGAATAAGCACTGGATCGATTTGTTTGACTAAAAACCCTTCAAGGCGGTGCCCCAGCATGGTCACATTCTAATGACTGAAACAAGTAGAAAATAAAAAGATATGTATTGTATGTATATTAATATATGTATGGATATATAAGACAGCAGGTTGGCAGAATCGTTAACCCGACGGGCAAAATGTTTAACGGTATTTCGTCCGTCTTTACGTTCTGAATTCAAATTCCTCTGCTATCGGATTAACCTTTCATTTTTTCGGGGGTCGATAAAATAAGTACCAGTTGCGTCTAGGGATAGATGTAATCGACTTACCCCTTCCCTCGAAGTTGCTGGCCCTTTGAAACCAAGATATATATGGATCTGTAATAAGTTCTAGTTCAGTGAAATTGTAAAGACTCCTTTCTGTCATGAATGACCATGGGATTGCACCTAGAGAGTTACCCTTCAAGGCACGAGTTCGAGCGAGGTTGTTTATGGAAGACTAGCAGTCACCCATGCATACCAGCCTCCTCTCTTCACGCCACCAATGTTATCCAAGGGAAAGGTAAAGGCCGAAACAACTTGGCACCAGTGATGTTGCAACTCATTTCTAAAGCTGAGTGAACTGGAGCAACGTGAAATAAAGTGTCTTGCTTAAGAACACAACACGCAGCCCGATCCGGGAAACAGCTTCACTAGCTCATGATTGTGAGCCCAATGCTCTAACCACTGAGCTATGCGCCTTCCTGTTCTGTATATTATATATAATATATGATATCATACAGTTTTCGTTTCTTATCGAGGCATCTGCAAAATTGCTTCGTAGCAGTATAAAAAGGGTACCATATTTCATATACTCTTTACTCTTTTACTCTTTTACTTGTTTCAGTCATTTGACTGCGGCCATGCTGGAGCACCGCCTTTAGTCGAGCAACTCGACCCCGGGACTTATTCTTTGTAAGTCCAGTACTTATTCTATCGGTCTCTTTTGCCGAACCGCTAAGTAACGGGGACGTAAACACACCAGCATCGGTTGTCAAGCAATGCTAGGGGGACAAACACAGACACACAAACATATACACACACACACATATATATATATACATATATACGACAGGCTTCTTTCAGTTTCCGTCTACCAAATCCACTCACAAGGCATTGGTCGGCCCAAGGCTATAGTAGAAGACACCTGCCCAAGAAGCCACGCAGTGGGACTGAACCCGGAACCATGTGGTTGGTAAACAAGCTACTTACCACACAGCCACTCCTGCGCCTATATATATATATTTATGAAGGAATATCTGTGTCATTTCCCTGTCGAGGTTTCAACAAAACGTAAGCACAGCAGACCAGACAAGCAATTATATTTTGGATACATCGAGGCTAAAAGATTAGTCTCTAGTGGTCAAATTAAACGCAAAAAAATAATCTCATATACATATTAAATAATATATGACTAGCACTACTGCATAACATTATTTGTGTCTCCTACGACCAAATTTTGTTTCCCTGCCATCATTTCTTCAGAAAATCTTTTTGCGACCGGTAAAGAAGTAGTGGCGACCA
>NW_021834053.1:0-15000 GCF_006345805.1 Octopus sinensis | reverse complement strand
GTCCCAAAAGTTCGTAAACACTCACGGTCGGAAGCATGACTGCAGCCATGCTGGGGCACCGCCTTGAAGAATCCTTGGTCGAAAGTATTGACCCAAGTACTTATTTGTTTTTAAAACCTGATACATATTCTATCGGTCTATTTGCCGAATCGCTAAGTTACGGGTACGTAAACACACCAACATTGGTTGTCAAGCGATGTTGGGGGCGACAAATACTGACACAAAGACATATGCATACACAATTGTATGTGTGTGTAAGAAGGGCTTCTTTCAGTTTCCGTCTACCAAGTCCACTCACAAGGCCTTGGTCGATCCACGGCTAAAGCGAAAACATTTTCATACCATGAACTAAGCCAATCTGAGAACCTTTATGTAGTCGCTCGACCTGCTAGAAATGACTGCTAAATCTCTCTTACATCATACGAGATTGTCTTGAAAGCAATTCTGTCAATAGATCAAAACTGTCATAGATCTAGAAAGACAATGAGATGGTCACGGTCGGAACGTTTTGGTTTCTACATAGGTCCGGTTGGACAGAACTGAACTGGAGATAAGCAACAACAACAACAACAACAATGCCATCGTTAGTACTGCCACTAAATGGTTGCCGTTACACGACGACGACGACGACGATTACTACCACCACCACCACCACCGCCTTCGCCGCCACCACCAGTACTACCACTAACAAAACCAAAGCTAGCACCACCCTTTTACTGTCACCGCCGCCATCACATATTGTACAATTACCACTACCACTAACAGAACCACACCTCCACCTATACACAGACACACACACACACACACACTAGCAGCAACACCGCCCACCACAACCACCACCACCACCACCACCACCACCACCGCCACCACCACCACCGCCACCACTACCATCGCCGCCACCGCCGCCACCAGCAACACCAAACGCCACCGTCACCACCACCACCACCACCACCACGTTCAGACGCCAGACGTGTTCAATTAGATTCTCTATCTTAAAGACCCACAAAACTCGTGACCTTTCGCTAAAGTTGTCGTTCTCCCTTGACCAATTCACTAATTGATGCTGCTTTCATGTTTATATACACACAGACACAAAAATATACATACCTACATATACACACATACATGTAATGTAATTATACATTTACACACACACACACACATACTCACACACACATATGTATACATACACACATACATACATACGTACATACATACATACATACATACATACATACCTACATATACACACATACATGTAATGTAATTATACATTTACACACACACACACACATACTCACACACACATATGTATACATACACACATACATACTACGTACATACATACCTACATATACACACATACATGTAATGTAATTATACATTTACACACACACACACACACACACACACACACACATACTCACACACACATATGTATACATACACACATACATACATACAATACATACATACATACATACATACATACATGCATACATACACGAGCGCGCATATGCGTGCATTTCTGTGAATGTATATGTGCGTTTGTGTTCGTTGGAGACACACATTCAACTTGGAAAACTATTCGATACTTAATATCAGAGTAAAATATATTTAAGCCGCGGGCATTTTTTTTACTTAAGTTACATCTTGAGATTTTTCCTACACACGCACGGTTTTTTACACTTCTTTTACTTTTCAAAATTAAGATAAACAAAGTTCTTTTTTAAATCTAAAATATAATCTCCTTCATTTCCTACAATGCTCTTCCATCTATTTGGTAGACTTGCAAGGCTCCTCTTCCAAAATACACTTGTCTGTGACGAAAAATACTCCTCCAGTACTGTTTTGCCCTCGTTTACAGAATTCATATTTTTTCCTTCCAAATGATTTTGAAGACAGCGGAATAAATGATAATCAAATGGGGAAATGTCCGGCGAATATGGTGCGTGGGGCATCGTTTCGCATTCAAACTGCTCCAGCCTTTGGAATGTCATCCTCACTGTATGTGGCCCAGCTGATGAAAAAACACCTTTCATCTTGAGACCAAAGATGGTCGTTTTTTCTTCTAGCGCTGACTTAAATAACTGGTTGAATATCCAAATTCAGGCTTCTTTGCTAGGTCCTCAATAGTTACGATAGGATTTTATTCCGTCAAGCTTTGCAGGACGTCCTCGTCGCGTTCTACAGATCTTCCAGGACGAGGTTCGTCTTTTAAGCTGTGGTTTCCGGCTCGGAATTTCTGGAACCACCGTTGACGCTGGCTTACGCTTATTGCCCGACCCCCATATACTGCATTAATATCCCTCGCACTTTCCGTTGCGTGGTTGCCTTTGAACTCATACGACAAAATATGTGGAATATGCTCCTTTGTCACTTTCATTATACGTTTGAAAAAATAACTGTTAAAATCGAACAGCACTCTTTAAAACTTGCACTGAGAATAGGGACAAAGAAATTTTACCATCTGCTTTTATAGCAAGTTAATGCAGGTAGTTTATCCCGTCCCCTTCCGACTTTTAGTTCATGTAATTGAGAAGAAAACGCATTATTTATGGCCCAAAATATGTATGTGTGTATATGTATGCATGTATGTATGTATGTATATATATATATATATATATATATATATATATATATATATATATATATATATATATATGAAAAACAAGTCAAAAATAGAAAATGCTAAGATGATTTTATAGTGAATCTTTCAGTACCGGTTTCGGTCATTTGAGACCTTTTCAACTGTAACGATTAAATAATTAAATTTAGAAAAATTTAGAAAAATTAGAAGAAAGGTTATATATATATATATATATATATATATATATGTCTGTGTATGTGTCTTTGTGTCTACGTTTGTCCTCCATCACCGCGTGACAACTGGTGTTGATGTGTTTACGTCCCCGTAACTTAGTGGTTCGGCAAAAAGAGAACGATAGAGTAAGTATCTTAACGCCTTAAAAATTAATTACTGGGGTTGATTCATTGCACCAGAAATTCTTCAAGGCAGTGCCCCAGCATGGCCGCAATCTAATGATTGAAACAAGTAAAAGATAAAAGGAAATTCACATCTCTCTCTCTATCTATCTATCTATCTATCTATCTATCTATTATCTATCTATCTACCTATCTATCTATCTATCTATCTATATATATATATATATATATATATATATATATATATATATATATATATGTATGTATATGTACTAGCTTAAAAGCTGTCTTATCAGGCGGCTTTTAGCTAGCATATGGCTTTTAAGCAACTGATCCCGAATGGGAAAATCTGCAGACAGATCTCTGACTTTGTTTTGGAGAATTTGTTGCAATTGCTTCCTCCAGAGTCATATCCCAATGATGGTCGTATCCGTCGCAAAAAAAAAAAAATCATGTAAAGAAATCGCCCAAAATGATCGCAGCAATGAAAACATAGTTAATCCAAAATTTCGGGATTGCAGGTCCGGATTCGTTCCGGAATGGTCTTAATTTACTCACGGAGTTAGCCTTTAGATTATAAAAATTGTTATCATACAAAAAAATTTGTCGCAAAAAGTCACGTAAAAAAATTGCCGAAAACAATCACAGTAATGAAAACTTGAGAATCCAAGATTTCAGGATTGTGGGTCCGCATTCGGCCCGGAATGTCTTTAATTTACTCACGGGTCAGCCTGTTTCCAAAATGGAATATGTTGGGCTACGGCCTGTAGGAGTAGAGTGGAAAAAGCGTGACACACTGACACACTAACATTCACACTTATATTATATTATATTATTATATAATATTAAGGCAGCAAGGTGGCAGAATCGTTAGCCCACTGGGCGAAATGCTTGACGGTATTTCGTCTGCAGTTAGATTTTGAGTTCGAATTCCGCCGAGGTCGACTTCGCCTTTCATCCTTTCGGGGTAGATAAAATTAGTACCAGTTACGTACTAGGGTCGATATAATCGATTTAATCCCTTCCCTCCAAATTTGAGGCCATGGGTTTCCAGTAGAAAGGATTTATTAAAGTTGAAAAAGTGTGACACAGACATCCACATTTATTACATTATATAAATCTAATTTTGGGGAAACTTTATTTCAATTAAAATGTATTTTGTATATATATATGTACAAAAAATAGGAGGGCTGTGTGGTAAGTTGCTTGCTTAAGAGCCACATGGTTCCGGGTTCAGTCCCACTGCGTGGCACCTTGGGCAAGTGCCTTCTACTGTAGCCTCGGGCCGACCAAAGCCTTGTGAGTGGATTTGGTAGACGGAAACTGAAAGAAGCCTGTCATATATATGTATATATATATATGCGTGTGTGTGTTTGTCCCCCCAACATCGCTTGACAACCGATGCTGATGTGTTTACGTCCCCGTAACCCCGTAACCCAGCGGTTCGGTAAAAGGAGCCCGATGGAATAAGTACTAGGCTTACAATGAATAATTCCTGGGGTCGATTTGCTCGACTAAAGGCGGTGCTCCAGCATGGCCGTAGTCAAATGACTGAAACAAGTAAAAGAGTATATATGTGTGTATGTGTGTGTGTGTGTATGTGTGTGTGTGTGTATGTGTGTGTATGTATTAAAGAAAGCGAAAAATGAAAGCCAAAGGCTAAATGTGTGTGTAAAAGTGTTCAGTATGTTGGTTCAGTGTTCTGTATGTTGGCGACAGGAATTTCTGTCATGGAGACATGGGTAAACAAAATTGTACATCATATCCCTCTTTCTCTCACATGCCCACTCTTTCTCTCACTCACTCACTCTCTTTCTCTCTCTCTCTCTCTCTCTCTCTTATTGTTACTCCCACTGCCACCATCAACACAACTACTTTTAAAAAACATCATCAACTCTCCCTAAATTTCTTCGTCTCTCTTTCTCTCCCTCTCTTTTTCTTTCTTTCTCTGTCTTCGCCACCGCCCTCACCATCTCTATGCCTACTATTTCTCTCCTAGCATGAAGAATAGAGGTGTCACTGAATGATGTGAGAGGTGGGAGGAGGGGCAAAATGTGACACATTGACACACAGAAATTAGTTTTCGCATTTATTATATATATATATATAGTTAATCCAAACAAGAAAACAAATACAAAAAAAACAACAACGCAAGGACGTGGAACAAATAAAGTATTATTGGACGCTCAGGAAAGAAGGGAAGAAGGAACACACACACAAATAAATTATATACACTCACGTTCGTATATACAAATTTGCATCCCGCGGGATTTAAGCTTAAGACGTAGAGATACGGAACTAAAATGGGATTTATAATAACCATTGCCAAGTAACATTTACAGGGATTGACATTATGCCTATTTCGAAACAGTGACCTCTTGCTATAACACGACTTACATGATTCATTATCAAACTATCAAATTAGAATCGATAACAAATCATTATTTCAACATCTCACTTTATTGTGTTTGTTGACTCTCTCTCTCTTTTTTTTTTTTTTTGCTATGCTATGACAAAGTTGTGTGACATCGTTCCCATAAACACAGTCATCAATTATGAATGATCTAACGACGAGACAAGGGTACCTAGGGGCATGATATGTGTGGAAACGAAATGGTAAAGTCGGTGCGAACATACTTAATGCAGTAAGGCAGCGAATTAGCAAAGGAAATAATGCTTTTTTTTTTACCTTTTGGTGTTTCGTTCGGGCTTTCTGCACGCTGAGTTCAAATTCCGTCGAGATCAGGAGAGTAAGATGGGTGGGTGGTCTACCAATTCGAAGCCAAAGTCGCGTATTTTCCGCAGACTTTCATGTGCTGTGTGTACTGGACACAACGGCTTAACTTTCCACGGTGTTTCTGCTTCAAAACTTCTCGCAGTTCGTCCAACAGAGAATATGGGGGTATTCTGCGTTGATGGTGTAACCCTTTGCCAGATGTTTTATGAGGATTAATCTGTCTTTGTCCCGGAACACTGAAGCCAGAATCTTTCCAGCTGACTTCTGGGCCCGAAACTTCTTGGGACGCGGCGTTCCATTAATTGCTGCTTGGTTTGGGGATCATACTGATGAAACCAAGTTCTATCCATGGTGATCTTATTATTGTTGTTGTTGTTATTATTATTATCATTATTATTATTATTAAGGCGGTGAGTTGGCAGAGTTGTTAACACGCTGGACGAAATGGTTAGCGGTATTTCGCCCATCGCAACGTTCTGAGTTCAAATTCCGCCGAGGTCGACTTTGCCTTTAATCGCTTTCGGGGTCGATAGACTAAGTACCAGAGAAACACTGGGGTCGATGTAATCGACTATTCCCCTCCCCACAAATTAGAGGCCTTGTGCCTCCAGTAGAAAAGATTATTATTATTATTATTATTATTATTATTATTATTATCATTATTATTATTATTTGTTTATTCGTGGTTTTCGTAATCTTTCTTTTTCTCTTTCCGCTCTACTCACTATTTTGAAGAAGGAGAATGAATATCCGAAATCTTCAGAACAATTAATTCTTTTCATTTCTCTCAGAGTCGGGCTAATAACTTTGATCCTGAACGTAACTTGACTTGCTTTTGCTACATTTTTTAATTATTTCTCTTTGCCATCCCCACCCCCACACAAAACCCAACCACCCACCCACATACACACTCACAGATGTTTATTATAATAATAATAATTATTATTATTAAGGCGGTGAGCTGGCAGAATCGTTAGCACCCCAGGCGAAATGCTTAGCGGCATTTCGCCTGCTGCTACGTTCTGAGTACAAATCCCGCCGAGGTCGACTTTACCTTTTATCCTTTCGGGATCGATAAAATAAGTACCAGTTGAACACTGGGGTCAATTTAATCGACACATCCCAAAATGGTTGCCCTTGTGGCAAAATTTGAAACCATTATTATTATTATTATTATTATTATTATTCAGTAGTTTTTTTATTATTATTATTATTATTTATTATTATTATTATTATTATTATTATTAAGGCAGTGAACTGGCAGAATCGTTAGCACGCCGGTCGAAATGCTTAGCGGTATCTAACCCGTCGCTACGTTCTGTGTTCAAATTCTGCCGAAGCCCATCTTGCCTTTTATCCTTTCGGTGTCGATAAATTGAGTACCAGTGAAACACTGGGGTCGACGTAATCGACTATACCCCTCCTCCAAATTTTTGGCCTTGTGCCTATTGTAGAAAGGATTATTATTATCATTATTATTATTATCATTTTGTTGTTGTTGTTGTTGTTGTTTTTATTATTGTCATTATTATCATTATTATGAACTATTTTGTTGACAGAGGGCCCTATATGGAATCTTGGAACGAAATGCCGCCATCGATAACCCCAACTACATGGCTTTCCTTCGACGTGCACAACTGAAGCGAGGTTCAAAGGTCACAAACAGAGCGGGAAGTAGTAAGTGATACTTTTTTCGGTCTTCATACTAATACTAGTAGATAAGCAGAATCGAATAATATATTTTTGTGGTATTCAGACACCTCCTTTTACATTGATATTTCCATTTCCGCTAAGGTTGACTTTGCTTTTCCTCCTTCTGGGATGGATACAATAAAACAGTCGTCAAATAAATAAAGATATTTATTAATGCACTGTCGTTCCTTAAAGTTTGCGGCATTGCGTGGAAGTTAGAAATCATTATGGTTATTCGGAAAGAGAATTGGATGCAGGAAAAAGGTCAAATCACGGATTAAATTTATGGCAGTATTTTCCGTTCTGAATATAACTCATTTTCGTAGCCAATAACTGAGTACCGTTAAAGTATTAACTGTAACATCCTTCCAAATATTGAGTCCATTTTTAACGCTTGCATCAGATGATGAAGAACGGTGCTGATGACCACTTTCGACGCTTCAATGAGTGGTGTGTGAAGGGGAAAAAGCCATCCTCAAATTGAAGACCTGCCATATATATTAGGTTGTCCCAAAAGTTCGTAAACACTTGCGAAAATTGAATTTTTACTCGCCAAGTACTAACAAAAACAACAAAAATTATTCCTCAAAATAAAGACCATTATTTTCCAAGACTTTCTACGAACTTTTGGGACAACCTTATACTTAATGTTACACCATCCTTTTAGCAGACATGTTACGAACGAGCTGTCTGTCGTCTCGCCTCACCCTAAATTTTAAGGACCTTACGCATACTTTCATATATTTTCTAACAGACGAGGGACTGTCCCCTCAGCTACGCGGAGGACAGCAATCTTACTAGCTCCTCCTTCGAGGATATATAAAAATCTTCACATACTTTTTTGATACAACAGATATGCCAGTTTCCTTCTTGCTCTTCCCTGTATGAAATTGTCGAGCAAAGATGCATCCACTCTTGCAACACATCCAGTTCATATTTTCCTTTTCTTGGGATCTGATTTATATCCAGTACTTCCCTGTCACCCACAATGTTAGCAAAAGATAAGTTTCTATTATTGGTATTCTTCATGCCGTTCATACTTCTTCAATTTTAAATTGTCCATACTTCTTCAATTTTAAAAGTCTATACTTCTTCAAGGTTTAAATTATCCTATCAAATCAAACAGTTTTATTTCCTTCTTAAATGTGTAACATTGTGTGCTTGCGTCTGCTTCTCTGTGTGTTGATCCAATTGTTACGCTTTCGGCTACTTTTAAAGCGTGTTTTGAGAAATTGTAGTTTTCCGCCATTAAGAATGCTGCCATCATTGTGACAAGTGCATCCTAGCACTACCCCTGATGTTGATATGGTGAATATGGAGCAAGAATGTACGTGGTTGTTCATCCACAATACCTTCAGCGAAGGAAAACAATACTTTAGACAAAACTTTCCCCAACCAATGATTAGGTGTGCGTAGAATGAAATCACTTTTTGCTAATATGTCTCAGTCAAATCAGGTACAAAAAATGCTTTTCTGAGTAAATCGAGAGCAAATTCAGTTCTTAACGGGAACCCTTGAAAGCGTCCGTTCCTAGCAACATTCATTAATGATGATGATGATAATAATAATAATAATAAAAATAATAAAATAGAGGTAACTAGAATATGGAATCTGAAAACAGAAACAATTCCTATCATAGTAGGTGCATTAGGCATGAAAAAAAAATATTCAGACAAATACATAACAAAAACACCAGGACTTACAAACACATAACATTACAGAAAATTGCATACTGCACTGCACACATCCTACGCAGAACACTTTCCATACAATAACCATCAGAGCATCACAACAAATCACAGCACATACCCAAGGCACACAGAGCTGCGCTCGGTAGTGAAGTGAAAGCACGCTATAAAAATAAAACTACTGAATATAATAATAATAATAATAATAATAATAATACCAAATATATGCCACCCTAGGGATAACACCAACATGAACTTCCAACTTGTTGTCTCTTGAGGTCTCTGGGCGAGACTTGGAGCCAACTTGTACAAATGTAAAGCAAAAGTCAAACATAAAATAATAATAACAACAACAACAACAATTCTTTTTACTATAGGCACAAGATTGAAATTTTGAGGGAGGAAGCTAATCAATTACATCGATCCCAGAACTTATTTAATTTGTACTTATTTCATCGATGCTAAACGAATGAAACGCCATGTTGACCTTGGCGGAAATTGAACTCAGCACGTTAAGACGGACGAAATGCCGCTAAACATTTTGCCCGGCGTGCTAACGATTCTGCTAGCTTACCGCCTTCGTAATGATGATGATGATAATAATAATAATAATAATAATAATAATAATAATAATAATAGTCCTTTTCACTATAGGCACAAGGCCTAGATGTTTTTAGGGAGCGGGGACAATCGATCACATCGAACCCAGTACTTGAGTAGTACGTTTCTGCCAGCTCGCCGTCTTGTTGCCTTGATATATTCTTTTCTACTCTAAGCTCAAGGCCCGAAATTTTGGGTGAGAGAGCCAGTCGATTAGATCGACCCCCAGTACGCAACTGGTACTTAATTTATCGACCCCACCGAAACGATGAAAGGCAAAGTCGACCTCGGCGGAATTCGTACTCAGAACGTATAATGGCAGACGAAAATACTGCTAAGCATTTCGTCCGGCGTGCTAACGATTCTGCTAGCTCTCCACCTTAACAACAACAACAACAACAACAACAACAACAACAACAACAACAACAACAGTAATTATAATCGGTTACATGCTTCTTAATGTTTTTTTTGTTTTTTTTCCCCAAAACCCATTTTTCACAGATCGAAGTCTATGCCTCTGGAAGGTTTGTCCAACGGCACCCTGGATGAACACAGCATGAGGCTAGACAAGAAACTTCAAGTCTGCAAGGATCGATCCTGGAGCGTCTCTTTTCAGCCAAATATCGAGGAGAAGTCATGTGGATCAAAATCAAAACCATAATTCTGAATTTCAGGAAAATAATGTGAAAAAAAGCGGTGGGGAGCTACAAATACCCCGCATCCCACACATCAGACACCACCAGCATCACCACCTCTACTACTACTACTACTACTACTACTACTGATGTTATTAATGAGACCATTACTACGGCAACAGCGGCACCAGCAAACAATATCAATAACCATATCCATTGGTACTAACAACTACGAATATTTTTATTAATATTATTATAACCGCAGTTAGCAGTAACAACAAACAGGACTACATGAACAATTGACCAATACTAACAACACCATACATACATAATATACATACATGTTACACAAAACCACATTATCTATATCTATACATATATATAGATATATACATATATATAATCTACCACATATATGTATACTACATATATATATATATATATATATATCTACATATATATATATATATATATCATATATATATATATACATGTGTGTATGTGGTGTGTGTATATATAATGCATATACACTCAAAATACATAGCATACACCTATATACATTGCAAGATAACACACACGCAGGTATTTCATGCGTAGACATGTACCAGATTCAGATTACTGCAACTGTATGAAAATTTATACCGATTAAAACAATTATCAATTCAATAACTGCTGTTTTCTTGTTAATGTATGTTGTTGTTGTTGTTGTTGTTGTAACTGTTGTTGTTAATATCCATGGATAAACTCTTTTTAGAATAAGATTAATCTGACAATGGATGAAAAGGTCCAAAGAAGACATAAGCGTAATCTGTCGTTTCTAAAGCTTCGTCTGTTTCATTGTTAAGAACTGAAAATGGAACACGACCGTCCTAAAGAAAGAAAGCAATGTAACGCCGGAAAAAAAGAGAGACTAATATTGTGGTCTGATTCTGTGGCTAAGTGAGAACAAGGTTCGGCAATCTTTCGTCTCTAGTAGACCTTTCCGTCGATTTCCGTAAAAAAATTTTTTTTTTTTTTTTGCATATGGGCTTGCGGGAACTTTTGAAGTAATGAGAGCGAAAGAGACTAAGAGAAAGCGATTGTATGACGAGGGAAGTTCTTTTGAAGTTACCGTGAATGGGAGCATTGATGGACATGTGTGTGTGCGTGCGTGTGTGTGTGTGTGTTTGATGGGGTGTGGGAGATAGACAGTATGTTGTGTTGTGCAGTGCTTCTCTTAGTGTGTGTAAAGAGACAGAGTAATGTGTGAAAGAAAGAGATAACAGAAATTTTTTACTCGGTGTATGTGTATATGTATGTATATTACTTCAAAAGTTCCCGCAAGCCCATATGTAAAAAAAAAAAAAATTTTTACGGAAATCGACGGAAAGGTCTACTAGAGACGAAAGATCGCCCAAGGTTCCTGCTATACTCTGATCCTTCACATGTTTTTAAGATGGTAATTAGTGATTGGAAGGAGTTTTTGCTGTTATTTCTTCTAATATATCGAGCGAAAGTGTAAGGCCGTCCTGCTTTACGTTCTATTTAATCTCTCTGCTGAGAGCTTAAACCGTCAGTCTGCCTCAGACCATTGTGCGATAAGGTTGTACGCTGAATGTTGATGTAATTTCCGAAGTATTTGAAATTTCACAGCGCTCACAAATTAAAATGAAGTTAAATGATAGAAAAATTTAGAGAAGCATGTGAATTTAAATGTGATACACAGATTAGAAATTATTGATTAATCAAAAGTAGACGTCCTAGTAGCAGGAGTTTATGAAATTTACGGTGTAACGATATTAAAAAAAGAAACGTTTCTTATTTCTTTATTGACCACAAGGGGACAAACATAGAGGGGACAAACAAAGACAGACAAACGGATTAAGTCGATTACATAGTGCGTAACTGGTACTTAATTTATCGACCTTGGCGGAATTTGAACTCAGAACGCAGCGGCGGACGAAATACCACAAAGCTTTTCGTCCGGCGTGCTAACGTTTCTGCCAGCTCGCCGCCTTGAAACGTTTCTGATATACGAGGGAGTGCTGAACATTTCCTAGCTTTAAGGATAACGCGAAAGGCCTTGTTGGGGGACAAACCTGCTGCAATAAGTGTATGAATCTAAGCAGTGAATATGTTGAATAAGGTCATATTTAACTGATACCCTCTTCGCTCTTTTTTTTTTCTCTTTTACTTGTTTTAGTCATTTGACTGCGGCCATGCTGGAGCACCGCCTTTAATCGAGCAACTCGACCCCGGGACTTATTCTTTTGTAAGCCCAGTACTTATTCTATCAGTCTCTTTTGCCGAACCGCTAAGTAACGGGGACATAAACACACCAGCATCAGTTGTCAAGCAATGCTAGGGGGACAAACACAGACGCACAAACATACACACACATACGTATATATATACATATATACGACGGGCTTCTTTCAGTTTCCGTCTACCAAATCCACTCACAAGGCTTTGGTCGGCCCGAGGCTATAGAAGAAGACACTTTGCCAAGGTGCCACGCAGTGGGACTGAACCCGGAACCATGTGGTTGGTAAGCAAGCTACTTACCACACAGCCACTCCTGCGCCAGTATTTCTTTTTTTTTTACCCAAAGCCAGGAACTTTCCAGAATCCCCACCCCGTACGCACACCAAAGGTTAAATGGCAACAGTTTACTTTCAAATACAGGGTTGACAGCATTAAATGTGACTTTGTTGTGTGTTATAGAAAACAGGTGAAAGTCTTGCTAGATTAAAAATACAAAACAGAGAGGAAGCTGTATATACGTGGTATCTTCAAAAGATGTAATGAAGTGTATGCAGTTACGAGTTGAAATCTTCATGAGAAATTATTGGAAAATACACGGGACTTGATGAGAAGGCAAGTGATAAGTGGAAGAGATTCTTTAGAAAAATGACGTTAAAGGCAGAGTCACTTAGAAAATTATTAATGAATCGGTTACAACTGAAGGTCGGCTTTATTTTGTCACAGTTTCATAAAACCGACCACCACAATGTACAATACTTGTTGCAGTGTGATGGTTCATGCGTCTCAATTAACCTGAGAGGGATGCCAACGGAGTGCAAGCTCCGAGTAAGGCTCCCCATGCTAGACATATCAAAAGATAGAATCCAGTTTAGTATAGATCGTCTCTTCCCAGAACTAAAAATGGATATGCGTTGGTCAATAGTCCTATCTAGAAACAAAGCAATGTTACAGAAGCATCAATAATGATTCAAGGCCAACAAGTTCTGGGAGAGAAAGATCTTTTCTCGGGGACATATATGATGCGGTGCAGCAAAGCCCCAAAGGATCAATCTTAATTATTTATTGACAGGAGACGGTCTCGTTTAGCGAATGCGTGGGCTAAGACTACGCGCCCTCCATTGGTCAGTTAAAGTTGAGACAATGTCACGTGACAACATGCTGGGGCTGCCTGCTGGAGCCTTGCAGCAGGTATTTAAAGGGAAATTTGACAAGACAGTCAGTTGCCCGCTGACACTCGTTGACGCTAAATCGAAGAGGCCAGGAAACAGAAGAAAGAAGGAGAAAGAAGACATGCGCTCAACACCAGAGCTGAAGGCACCTCCGAAGGGTGGGGGTGGGGTGGGGCACCGCCACGTCAAAACGGTAGAGGAGTAGGGGCCGAAACCGGACGTGGTTCTTCCTGATGATGTCTTGAGCTAACTGGATCCTATAAAGGAGCTGTTGTGGTAGCAGACCACGAAACATGGTTGAAACCCCTCCCATTGTGTTGTGTGTGTGTGTGTTGTGTGTGTGTGTGTAATTATTTAATATAGAATTCAGATGCATTATGACTCGCCGATAAGATAGTTAAAAAGGGAACAGAGAGCGGACGTAATGAAAGACATCAAAAACACATGCATAGTACACAGTCCAAATCAAATGGCAGGACAGATCTATAACAAATAGAATCCGTCTCTTTTATCCCGAGCTACAGCTTAATGTCGTCTGCGTTATTTTAAACAGTAACACGCTTTAAGTTGACATATATCTCGTTGATATATGCAACGAATGACTGGGTGCCAAGAACAGAATTCTCCGGAACACCACAGCGGGCAGAATGTTGTGCTATCGTGACAATTCTTTTCAACCGAGAATGAAAGACTTTAACCAGTTTTAAAGATTAATCTTTAGCTCATTGTAATGATCTTCGCTAGATATAAATCTTCGACGAATTCGAGATAGATAACATTCACCCATGAGTCGCTGACTGTGATAAACGTGATGCCTTAAAGAATTTCGATGAGCTGGCCACAGTAGGTGAAGTTAGGGATAAATCCAAATTGTAAGGTCAAAAGAGGTTACGACAGTTCCAGGAGTTCCAAAGGACACAAGGTTCCGTCAATTTCGCGATAGAGCTAGTGATAGATGATGTGCGGTCGCCCTTTCTGGAACAGAGAGATAAAGCTGGACATTTTCCACTGCTCTGAGGTAAGAGAATTATTAAGGGAGAATTGAAAGAGGAGCCAAAGATGGCGCAGTGTGTGTGTGTGTGCGCGTGAGCGAAAACACCCAAAATTCACGAGGCTCCGGCAAGGGGTTGTGGTGAACCCTGCTGGACTCTTTCACCACATCTTTCTCTCACTCTTTCTTCCTGTTTCTGTTGTACCTCTATTTTCAAAGGGCCAGCCATGTCACATATTGCGTCACGCTGAATATCCCCGAGAACTACGTTAAGGGTACGCGTGTCTGTGGGGTGCTC
>NW_021834052.1:0-29984 GCF_006345805.1 Octopus sinensis | reverse complement strand
TATTACGTAATTTATTGCATAATCTCAAGTACCCGATATGTACACATCTAGGGACCTCCAAAATTGCATAATATATTACGCAATTTATTACATAATCTCAAGTACCCCCATATGCTCACATTAGGGACCTCCCAAAATTGCATAATATATTAAGTAATTTATTGCATAATCTCAAGTACCTGCATATCCTCACATCTAGGGAGCTCCCAAAATTGCATAATATTACGTAATTTATTGCATAATCTCCTCAAGTACCCACATATGCTCACATCTAGGGACCTCACAAAATTGCATAATATATTACGTAATTTATTGCATTATCTCAAGTACCCGCATATGTACACATCTAGGGACCCCCAAAATTGCATAATATATACGCAATTATTGCATAATCTCAAGTACTGCATATGCTCACATCTAGGGAGCTCCAAAATTGCATAAAATATTACGTAATTTATTGCATAATTTCAAGTACCCACATATGCTCACATCTAGGGACCTCCCAAAATTGCATATATTACGTAATTTATTACATACCCGCATATGTACTAACATCTAGGGACCTGCCAAAATTGCATAATAATTACGTATTTATTGCATAATCTCAAGTACCACATATGCTCACATCTAGGGACCTCCCAAAATTGCATAATTTATTACGTAATTTATTGCATAATCTCAAATACCCACATATGCTCACATCTAGGGACCTCGCAAAATTGCATAATATATTACGGAAATTATTACATAATCTCAAGTACCCCCATATGCTCACATTTAGGGACCTCACAAAATTGCATAATATATTAGGGAATTTATTACATAATCTCAAGTACCCCCATATGCTCACATCTAGGGAGCTCCCAAAATTGCATAAAATATTACGTAATTTATTGCATAATCTCAAGTACCCACATATGCTCACATCTAGAGACCTCCCAAATTGCATAATATATTACGTAATTTATTGCATAATCTCAAGTACCCTCATATGCTCACATCTAGGGACCTCCCAAAATTGCATAATATATTACGTAATTTATTGCATAATCTCAAGTACCCACATATGCTCACATCTAGGGACCTCCCAAAATTGCATAATATATTACGCAATTTATTACATAATCTCAAGTACCCACATATGCTCACATTTAGGGACCTCCCAAAATTGCATAATATATTACGTAATTTATTGTATAATCTCAAGTACCCCAATATGCTCACATCTAGGGACCTCCCAAAATTGCATAATATATTACGTAATTTATTGTATAATCTCAAGTACCCCAATATGCTCACATTTAGGGACATCCCAAAATTGCATAATATATTACGTAATTTATTGCATAATCTCAAGTACCGGCATATGTACACATTAGGGACCTCCAAAATTGCATAATACATTACGTAATTTTGCATAATCTCAAGTACCCGCATATGTACACATCTAGGGAGCTCCCAAAATTGCATAATATATTACGTAGTTATCGCATAATCTCAAGTACCGCATATGTACACATCTAGGGACCTCCCAAATTGCATATATATTACGCAATTATTACATAATCTCAAGTACCCAATATGCTCACATTAGGGAGCTCCCAAAATTGCATAATATATTATGTAATTTATTGCATAATCTCAAGTACCCGATATGTACACATCTAGGGAATCCCAAAATTGCATAAAATATTACGTAATTATTGCATAATTTCAAGTACCCACATATGCTCACATCTAGGGACCTCCCAAAATTGCATAATATATTACGTAATTATTACATACCCAAATATGCTCACATCTAGGGAGCTCCCAAAATTGCATAATATATTACGTAATTTATTGCATTATCTCAAGTACCCGATATGTACACATCTAGAGACCTCCCAAATTGCATAATATATTACGTAATTTATTGCATAATCTCAAGTACCCACATATGCTCACATCTAGGGACCTCCCAAAATTGCATAATATATTACGTAATTTATTGCATAATCTCAAGTACCCACATATGCTCACATCTAGGGACCTCCCAAAATTGCATAATAAAATACGTAATTTATTATGTCGCGACCCACGCTGGCGACCATCCCACGCTGGCGACCAGAGCAACCTTCATTGTTGACAAGATTGACAGGACGACCTACATAGTTTGACACTAATTACTGACTAAAGATAATTGCTAAAAAATCAAAAAACTTAACATTTTTACTATTTCGTAATTCGAACTAAATGTTTGTTACGAAAGACAACTAACCATTAATCTGTATTTAGACATTATATTTTTTACCTTTCCCTTTTCTTAATATGGGGATTCAAATCTGTGTAGCTTCAATGACGGATTCGTCCCACAATCTTTTATTATTCGTTTCTAAAAATAAATACATCGTAAATTTACTATTAAGTTCATCTTCGACAAACGATGCCTCGTTATTTTCATCTAAATTATAAATAAGATTATAACCTGGTATTTCATGAATCACAGTGTTAATTCCAGAAATACCCCTAAACTTTTGGGAAGGTCTCATTGATCGCCGATAGTGTGTCGTATTATAGGAAAAAGTTACTTTGTCAAAAATTGTTTCCAATTTTTACGTATTTTTTTATGTAGAGAAATTGTACAATAAGACCGGTTTCAGTAGCATGTTGTATAATTTGATTTTTAAAGAGTCGAAATTGTTCGTAATATGTCCGCCGTATTGTTTCCAATTTTTAGTTCCTTCTTTATCCATCAGTTTTGCCATACCACGTGTCAATATTTAATTAAAGCGCTCAATTACACCCTAATTTATTTCAAATTTATTTCTCGCATAGTTAAGCCATAAGTTGGTTTTTGAATTCCAACCCGTTGTCCGTTTGCAAGATCTGACAATATCCAATTTGATAAAACAATTTTTGGAATTTATTCACCACTTCTTCAATTAAATTTCAAGTCTTACCAGAAGCAGTTTTATTTTTTAAAGATTTGCAGACGACATCTAGGTATATTTTTTTAAATACTTTCAATGGTAAGGCAAATTTACAAATTTCGCAGTCTTTTATAATTTGTTCGATGATTGGACGTTTTACAGTGAAATAGAATTCACTGCACTTTTT
The DNA here is from genome assembly GCF_006345805.1 of Octopus sinensis. Lineage (NCBI taxonomy): Eukaryota > Metazoa > Mollusca > Cephalopoda > Octopoda > Octopodidae > Octopus > Octopus sinensis. The sequence continues at coordinate 26,885 of NW_021834052.1, read as the reverse complement.
CTGAAGCTTTCGTATTCCCCAGTGGGATTCTTGGTGAATGGCGCATGCTAGTGTTTTCAATCTCGATTTCATTGTCCAGACAAATGACCAATTTGTGTTTTTTATTCTCGTCCTTTAGATAAAGACTATGAGTTAGGAGTCGCAAATATACCGATCATTAATAATGATAAATTAAGTCGCTTTTTTCATGCTAACATCTTTTGAGAGAAACCATAATTTTTTTTCTAAAATGACGCTAAACTATTTCTTAAAATAAATTTTTTCCGGTTTAAATTAAATATCAAACTAATCACCTGTCAAGCTGAAGGTCATAACCTGTCAAACTGATGGTCGCCAGCGTGGGATGGTCGCCAGCGTGGGTCGCGACATATTACATAATCTCAAGTACCCCCAATATGCTCACATTTAGGGACCTCATAAAATTGCATAATATATTATGTCGCGACCCACGCTGGCGACCATCCCACGCTGGCGACCAGAGCGACCTTCATTGTTGACAAGATTGACAGGGCGACCTACATAGTTTGACATTAATTACTGACTAAAGATAATTGCTAAAAACAAAAAACTTAACATTTTTTATCTCTATTCATAGTAACTATTTCGTATTCGAACTAAATGTTTGTTAGTAAAGACAACAAACCATTAATCTGTATTTAGACATTATATTTTTTACTTTTCCCTTTTCTTCATATGGGGATTCAAATCTGTGCAGCTTCAATGACGGATTCGCCCCACAATCTTTTATTATTCGTTTCTAAAAATAAATACATCGTAAATTTACCATTAAGTTCATCTTCGACAAACGATGCCTCGTTATTTTCATCTAAATTATAAATAAGATTATAACCTGGTATTTCATGAATCACAGTGTTAATTCCAGAAATACCCCTAAACTTTTGAAGGGGGTCTCATTGATCGCCGAGTAGTGTGTCGTATTATAGGAAAAAGTTACTTTGTCCAAAAATTGTTTCCAATTTTTACGTATTTTTTTATGTAGAGAAATTGTACAATAAGACCGGTTTCAGTAGCATGTTGTATAATTTGATTTTTAAAGAGGTCGAAATTTGTTCGTAATATGTCCGCCGTATTGTTTCCAATTTTTAGTTCCTTCTTTATCCATCAGTTTTGCCATACCACGTGTCAATATTTAATTAAAGCGCTCAATTACACCCTAATTTATTTCAAATTTATTTCTCGCATAGTTAAGCCATAAGTTGGTTTTTGAATTCCAACCCGTTGTCCGTTTGCAAGATCTGACAATATCCAATTTGATAAAACAATTTTTGGAATTTATTCACCATTTCTTCAATTAAATTTCAAGTCTTACCAGAAGCAGTTTTATTTTTTAAAGATTTGCAGACGACATCTAGGTATATTTTTTTAAATACTTTCAATGGTAAGGCAAATTTACAAATTCGCAGTTTTATAATTTGTTCGATGATTGGACGTTTTACAGTGAAATAGATTCACTGCACTTTTTCTGAAGCTTTCGTATTCCCCAGTGGGATTCTTGGTGAATGCGCATGCTAGTGTTTCATCTCGATTTCATTGTCCGACAGAAATGACCAATTGTGGTTTTTGGTTATTCTCGTCCTTTAGATAAAGACTATGAGTTAGGAGTCGCAAATATACCGATCATTAATAATGATAAATTAAGTCGCTTTTTTCATGCTAACATCTTTTGAGAGAACCCATAATTTTTTCTAAAATGACGCTAAACTATTTCTAAAAATAAATTTTTTCCGGTTTAAATTAAATATCAAATAATCACCTGTCAAGCTGAAGGTCATAACTGTCAAACTGATGGTCGCCAGCGTGGATGGTCGCCAGCGTGGGTCGCGACATATTACATAATCTCAAGTACCCCCATATGCTCACATTTAGGGACCTCATAAAATTGCATAATATATTATGTCGCGACCCACGCTGGCGACCATCCCACGCTGGCGACCAGAGCGACCTTCATTGTTGACAAGATTGACAGGGCGACCTACATAGTTTGACATTAATTACTGACTAAAGATAATTGCTAAAAAATCAAAAAACTTAACATTTTTTATCTCTATTCATAGTAACTATTTCGTAATTCGAACTAAATGTTTGTTAGTAAAGACAACAAACCATTAATCTGTATTTAGACATTATATTTTTTACTTTTCCCTTTTCTTCATATGGGATTAAATCTGTGCAGCTTCAATGACGGATTCGCCCCACAATCTTTTATTATTCGTTTCTAAAAATAAATACATCGTAAATTTTACATTAAGTTCATCTTCGACAACGATGCCTCGTTATTTTCATATAAATTATAAATAAGATTATAACCTGGTATTTATGATCACAGTGTGTTAATTCCAAAAATACCCTTAAACTTTTGAAGGGTGGTCTCATTGATCGCCGAGTGGTGTGTCGTATTATAGGAAAAAGTTACTTTGTCAAAAATTGTTTCCAATTTTTACGTATTTTTGGTTTTTGAATTCCAACCCGTTGTCCGTTTGCAAGATTGACAAAATCCAATTTGATAAAACAATTTTTGGAATTTATTCACCACTTCTTCAATTAAATTTTAAGTCTTACCAGAAGCAGTTTTATTTTTTAGAGATTTGCAGACAACAAATTTGCTGTGGATGTCAATAATTGTCAGTATCCAATTACATCCATCGTTAAACTCCTTATATCTTCTAACATCAATAATATCCGCCTGGAATCTTTCATTGGGTTTTCTGCAGTTACATGGTATTAGAATCGACACCTAGGTTATTTTTTTTAAATACTTTCAATGGTAGGGCAAATTTACAAATTTCGCAGTATTTTATAATTGTTCGATGATTGGACGTTTTACAGTGAAATAGAATTCACTGCACTTTTTCTGAAGCTTTCGTATTCCCCAGTGGGATTCTTGGTGAATGGCGCATGCTAGTGTTTTCATCTCGATTTCATTGTCCAGACAAATGACCAATTTGTGTTTTTGGTTATTCTCGTCCTTTAGATAAAGACTATGAGTTAGGAGTCGCAAATATACCGATCATTAATAATGATAAATTAAGTCGCTTTTTTCATGCTAACATCTTTTGAGAGAAACCATAATTTTTTTTCTAAAATGACGCTAAACTATTTCTTAAAATAAATTTTTTCCGGTTTAAATTAAATATCAAACTAATCACCTGTCAAGCTGAAGGTCATAACCTGTCAAACTGATGGTCGCCAGCGTGGGATGGTCGCCAGCGTGGGTCGCGACATATTACATAATCTCAAGTACCCCCATATGCTCACATTTAGGGACCTCATAAAATTGCATAATATATTATGTCGCGACCCACGCTGGCGACCATCCCACGCTGGCGACCAGAGCGACCTTCATTGTTGACAAGATTGACAGGGCGACCTACATAGTTTGACATTAATTACTGACTAAAGATAATTGCTAAAAAATCAAAAAACTTAACATTTTTTATCTCTATTCATAGTAACTATTTCGTAATTCGAACTAAATGTTTGTTAGTAAAGACAACAAACCATTAATCTGTATTTAGACATTATATTTTTTACTTTTCCCTTTTCTTCATATGGGGATTCAAATCTGTGCAGCTTCAATGACGGATTCGCCCCACAATCTTTTATTATTCGTTTCTAAAAATAAATACATCGTAAATTACCATTAAGTTCATCTTCGACAAACGATGCCTCGTTATTTTCATATAAATTATAAATAAGATTATAACCTGGTATTTTATGAATCACAGTGTTAATTCCAGAAATACCCTTAAATTTGAAGGGGGTCTCATTGATCGCCGAGTGGTGTGTCGTATTATAGGAAAAAGTTACTTTGTCTAAAATTGTTTCCAATTTTTACGTATTTTTGGTTTTTGAATTCCAACCCGTTGTCCGTTTGCAAGATCTGACAATATCCAATTTGATAAAACAATTTTTGGAATTTATTCACCACTTCTTCAATTAAATTTTAAGTCTTACCAGAAGCAGTTTTATTTTTTAGAGATTTGCAGACAACAAATTTGCTGTGGATGTCAATAATTGTCAGTATCCAATTACATCCATCGTTAAACTCCTTATATCTTCTAACATCAATAATATCCGCCTGGAATCTTTCATTGGGTTTTCCTGCAGTTACATGGTATTTAGAATCCGACACCTAGGTATATTATTTTTAAATACTTTCAATGGTAGGGCAAATTTACAAATTTCGCAGTATTTTATAATTTGTTCGATGATTGGACGTTTTACAGTGAAATAGAATTCACTGCACTTTTTCTGAAGCTTTCGTATTCCCCAGTGGGATTCTTGGTGATGGCGAATGCTAGTGTCCTCATCTCCATTTCATTGTCCAGATAAATGACCAATTTGTGTTTTGGTTATTCTCGTCCTTTAGATAGAGACTATGAGTTAGGAGTTGCAAATATACAGATCATTAATAATGATAAATTGAGTCGCTTTTTTCATGCTAACATCTTTTGAGAGAAACCATAATTTTTTTCTAAAATGACGCTAAACCATTTCTTAAAATGAATTTTTCGGTTTAAATTAAATATCAAATTTAAATTAAATCACCTGTCAAACTGAGGTCACAACCTGTCAAGCTGATGGTCGCCAGCGTGGGATGGTCGCCAGCGTGGGTCGCGACATATTACGTAATTTATTGCATAATCTCAAGTACCAACATATGCTCACATCTAGGGACCTCCCAAAATTGCATAATATATACGCAATTTATTAACATAATCTCAAGTACCCCCATATGCTCACATCTAGGGACCATCCCAAAATGCATAATATATTACGTAATTTATTGCATAATCTCAAGTACCCCCATATGCTCACATCAAGGGACCTCACAAAATTGCATAATATATTACGTAATTTATTGCATTATCTCAAGTACCCGCATATGTACACATCTAGGGAGCTCCCAAAATTGCATAAAATATTACGTAATTTATTGCATAATTTCAAGTACCCACATATGCTCACATCTAGGGACCTCCCAAAATTGCATAATATATTACGTAATTTATTACATACCCAAATATGCTCACATCTAGGGAGCTCCCAAAATTGCATAATATATTACGTAATTTATTACATACCCAAATATGCTCACATCTAGGGAGCTCCCAAAATTGCATAATATATTACGTAATTTATTGCATAATCTCAAGTACCCGAATATGTACACATCTAGAGACCTCCCAAAATTGCATAATATATTACGTAATTTATTGCATAATCTCAAGTACCCACATATGCTCACATCTAGGGACCTCCCAAAATTGCATAATATAATACGCAATTTATTACATAATCTCAAGTACCCCCATATGCTCACATTTAGGGACCTCATAAAATTGCATAATATATTATGTCGCGACCCACGCTGGCGACCATCCCACGCTGGCGACCATCAGCTTGACAGGTTGTGACCTTCAGTTGACGGTGATTTAATTTAATTGATATTTAATTTAAACCGGAAAAAATTCATTTTAAGAAATGGTTTAGCGTCATTTTTAGAAAAAAAATTATGGTTTCTCTCAAAAGATGTTAGCATGAAAAAAGCGACTCAATTTATCATTATTAATGATCTGTATATTGCAACTCCTAACTCATAGTCTCTATCTAAAGGACGAGAATAACCAAAAACACAAATTGGTCATTTATCTGGACAATGAAATGGAGATGAGGACACTAGCATTCGCCATTCACAAGAATCCCACTGGGGAATACGAAAGCTTCAGAAAAAGTGCAGTGAATTCTATTTCACTGTAAAACGTCCAATCATCGAACAAATTATAAAATACTGCGAAATTTGTAAATTTGCCCTACCATTGAAAGTATTTAAAAAAAATATACCTAGGTGTCGGATTCTAATTACCATGTAACTGCAGGAAAACCCAATGAAAGATTCCAGGCGGATATTATTGATGTTAGAAGATATAAGGAGTTTAACGATGGATGTAATTGGATACTGACAATTATTGACATCCACAGCAAATTTGTTGTCTGCAAATCTCTAAAAAATAAAACTGCTTCTGGTAAGACTTAAAATTTAATTGAAGAAGTGGTGAATAAATTCCAAAAATTGTTTTATCAAATTGGATATTGTCAGATCTTGCAAACGGACAACGGGTTGGAATTCAAAAACCAAAAATACGTAAAAATTGGAAACAATTTTTAGACAAAGTAACTTTTTCCTATAATACGACACACCACTCGGCGATCAATGAGACCCCCTTCAAAAGTTTAAGGGTATTTCTGGAATTAACACTGTGATTCATAAAATACCAGGTTATAATCTTATTTATAATTTATATGAAAATAACGAGGCATCGTTTGTCGAAGATGAACTTAATGGTAAATTTACGATGTATTTATTTTTAGAAACGAATAATAAAAGATTGTGGGGCGAATCCGTCATTGAAGCTGCACAGATTTGAATCCCCATATGAAGAAAAGGGAAAAGTAAAAAATATAATGTCTAAATACAGATAATGGTTTGTTGTCTTTACTAACAAACATTTAGTTCGAATTACGAAATAGTTACTATGAATAGAGATAAAAAATGTTAAGTTTTTGATTTTTAGCAATTATCTTTAGTCAGTAATTAATGTCAAACTATGTAGTTCGCCCTGTCAATCTTTCAACAATGAAGTCGCTCTGGTCGCCAGCGGGGATGGTCGCCAGCGTGGGTCGCGACATATTACGTAATTATTGCATAATCTCAAGTACCCGAATATGTACACATCTAGGGAGCACCCAAAATTGCATAATATATTACGTAGTTTATCGCATAATCTCAAGTACCCGCATATGTACACATCTAGGGAGCTCCCAAAATTGCATAATATATTACGGAATTTATTAAATACCCGAATATGCTCCATCTAGGGAGCTCCCAAAATTGCATAATATATTATGTAATTTATTGCATAATCTCAAGTACCCGCATGTACACATCTGGGACCTCCCAAAATTGCATAATATATTACGCAATTTATTACAATCTCAAGTACCCCCATATGCTCACATTTAGGGACCTCATAAAATTGCATAATATATTACGTAATTATTGCATAATCTCAAGTACCCGAAATGTACACATCTAGGGACCTCCCAAATTGCAATAAATAATCGCAATTTATTACATAATCTCAAGTACCCCCATATGCTCACATTTAGGGACCTCATAAAATTGCATAATTATTACGTAATTTATTGCATAATCTCAAGTACCGCATATGTACACATCTAGGGACCTCCCAAAATTGCATAATATAACGCAATTTATTACATAATCTCAAGTACCCCCATATGCTCACATTTAGGGACCTCCCAAAATTGCATAATATATTAAGTAATTTATTGCATAATCTCAAGTACCTGCATATCCTCACATCTAGGGAGCTCCCAAAATTGCATAATATATTACGTAATTTATTGCATAATCTCCTCAAGTACCCACATATGCTCACATCTAGGGACCTCACAAAATTGCATAATATATTACGCAATTTATTACATAATCTCAAGTACCCCCATATGCTCACATTTAGGGACCTCATAAAATTGCATAATATATTACGTAATTTATTGCATAATCTCAAGTACCCGAATATGTACACATCTAGGGACCTCCCAAAATTGCATAATATATTACGCAATTTATTACATAATCTCAAGTACCCCTATATGCTCACATTAAGGGACCTCATAAAATTGCATAATATATTACGTAATTTATTGCATAATCTCAAGTACCCGAATATGTACACATCTAGGGACCTCCCAAAATTGCATATATATTACGCAATTTATTACATAATCTCAAGTACCCCTATATCTCACATTTAGGGACCTCCCAAAATTGCATAATATATTAAGTAATTTATTGCATAATCTCAAGTACCTGCATATCCTCACATCTAGGGAGCTCCCAAAATTGCATAATATATTACGTAATTTATTGCATAATCTCCTCAAGTACCACATATGCTCACATCTAGGGACCTCACAAAATTGCATAACATATTACGTAATTTATTGCATAATCTCAAGTACCCGCATATGTACACATCTAGGGACCTCCAAAATTGCATAATACATTACGTAATTATTGCATAATCTCAAGTACCCGCATATGTACACATCTAGGGAGCACCCAAAATTGCATAATATATTACGTAGTTTATCGCATAATCTCAAGTCCCGCATATGTAAACATCTAGGGAGCTCCCAAAATTGCATAATATATTACGGAATATATTAAATACCCGAATATGCTCACATCTAGGGAGCTCCCAAAATGCATAATATTACGTAATTTTGCATAATCTCAAGTACCCACATATGCTCACATCTAGGGACCTCCCAAAATTGCATAATATAAACGCAATTTATTACATAATATCAAGTACCCCCATATGCTCACATTAGGGACCTCATAAAATTGCATAATATATTATGTCGCGACCCACGCTGGCGACCATCCCACGCTGGCGACCATCAGCTTGACAGGTTGTGACCTTCAGTTTGACAGGTGATTTAATTTAAATTTGATATTTAATTTAAACCGGAAAAAATTCATTTAAGAAATGGTTTAGCGTCATTTTAGAAAAAAAATTATGTTTCTCTCAAAAGATGTTAGCATGAAAAAAGCGACTCAATTATCATTATTAATGATCTGATATTTGCAACTCCTAACTCATAGTCTCTATCTAAAGGACGAGAATAACCAAAAACACAAATTGGTCATTTATCTGGACAATGAAATGGAGATGAGGACACTAGCATTCGCCATTCACCAAGAATCCCACTGGGGAATACGAAAGCTTCAGAAAAAGTGCAGTGAATTTATTTCACTGTAAAACGTCCAATCATCGAACAAATTATAAAATACTGCGAAATTTGTAAATTTGCCCTACCATTGAAAGTATTTAAAAAAAATATACCTAGGTGTCGGATTCTAAATACCATGTAACTGCAGGAAAACCCAATGAAAGATTCCAGGCGGATATTATTGATGTTAGAAGATATAAGGAGTTTAACGATGGATGTAATTGGATACTGACAATTATTGACATCCACAGCAAATTTGTTGTCTGCAAATCTCTAAAAAATAAAACTGCTTCTGGTAAGACTTAAAATTTAATTGAAGAAGTGGTGAATAAATTCCAAAAATTGTTTTATCAAATTGGATATTGTCAGATCTTGCAAACGGACAACGGGTTGGAATTCAAAAACCAAAAATACGTAAAAATTGGAAACATTTTTAGACAAAGTAACTTTTTCCTATATACGACACACCACTCGGCGATCAATGAGACCCCCTTCAAAAGTTTAAGGGTATTTCTGGAATTAACACTGTGATTCATAAAATACCAGGTTATAATCTTATTTATAATTTATATGAAAATAACGAGGCATCGTTTGTCGAAGATGAACTTAATGGTAAATTTACGATGTATTTATTTTTAGAAACGAATAATAAAAGATTGTGGGGCGAATCCGTCATTGAAGCTGCACAGATTTGAATCCCCATATGAAGAAAAGGGAAAAGTAAAAAATATAATGTCTAAATACAGATTAATGGTTTGTTGTCTTTACTAACAAACATTTAGTTCGAATTACGAAATAGTTACTATGAATAGAGATAAAAAATGTTAAGTTTTTTGATTTTTTAGCAATTATCTTTAGTCAGTAATTAATGTCAAACTATGTAGGTCGCCCTGTCAATCTTGTCAACAATGAAGGTCGCTCTGGTCGCCAGCGTGGGATGGTCGCCAGCGTGGGTCGCGACATATTACGTAATTTATTGCATACCCAAATATGCTCACATCTAGGGAGCTCCCAAAATTGCATAATATATTACGTAATTTATTGCATAATCTCAAGTACCCGAATATGTACACATCTAGGGACTTCCCAAAATTGCATAATATATTACGAAATTTATTGCATAATCTCAAGTACCCACATATGCACACATCTAGGGACCTCCCAAAATTGCATAATATATTACGTAATTTATTGCATAATCTCAAGTATCCACATATGCTCACATTTAGGGACATCCCAAAATTGCATAATATAATACGCAATATATTGCATAATCTCAAGTACCTGCATATTTACACATCTAGGGACATCCCAAAATTGCATAATATATTGCGCAATTTATTGCATAATCTCAAGTACCCACAAATGCTCACATTTAGGGACATCCCAAAATTGCATAATATATTACGCAATATATTGCATAATCTCAAATACCCCCATATCCTCACATCTAGGGATCTCCCAAAATTGCATAATATATTACGGAATTTATTACATAATCTCAAGTACCCGCATATGTACACATCTAGGGACCTCCCAAAATTGCATAATATATTACGGAATTTATTACATAATCTCAAGTACCCCCATATGCTCACAATTAGGGACCTCACAAAATTGCATAACATATTACGTAATTTATTGCATAATCTCAAGGTACCCGCATATGTACACATCTAGGGACCTGCCAAAATTGCATAATATATTACGTAATTTATTGCATAATCTCAAGTACTCGCATATGTACACATCTAGGGACCTTCCAAAATTGCATAATATATTACGTAATTTATTGCATAATCTCAAGTACCCGCATATGTACACATCTAGGGACCTCCAAAAATTGCATAACATATTACGTAATTTATTGCATAATCTCAAGTACCCGCATATGTACACATCTAGGGACCTCCCAAAATTGCATAACATATTACGTAATTTATTGCATAATCTCAAGTACCCCCATTTTCTCATATTTAGGGACCTCCCAAAATTGCATAATATATTACGCAATATATTGCATAATCTCAAGTACCTGCATATGCTCACATCTAGGGAGCTCCCAAAATTGCATAATATATTACGTAATTTATTGCATAATCTCAAGTACCCACATATGCTCACATCTAGGGAGCTCCCAAAATTGCATAAAATATTACGTAATTTATTGCATAATCTCAAGTACCCACATATGCTCACATCTAGGGACCTCACAAAATTGCATAATATATTACGTAATTTATTGCATTATCTCAAGTACCCGCATATGTACACATCTAGGGACCTGCCAAAATTGCATAATATATTACGCAATTTATTGCATAATCTCAAGTACCTGCATATGCTCACATCTAGGGAGCTCCCAAAATTGCATAAAATATTACGTAATTTATTGCATAATTTCAAGTACCCACATATGCTCACATCTAGGGACCTCCCAAAATTGCATAATATATTACGTAATTTATTACATACCCGCATATGTACACATCTAGGGACCTGCCAAAATTGCATAATATATTACGTAATTTATTGCATAATCTCAAGTACCCACATATGCTCACATCTAGGGACCTCCCAAAATTGCATAATATATTACGTAATTTATTGCATAATCTCAAATACCCACATATGCTCACATCTAGGGACCTCGCAAAATTGCATAATATATTACGGAAATTATTACATAATCTCAAGTACCCCCATATGCTCACATTTAGGGACCTCACAAAATTGCATAATATATTAGGGAATTTATTACATAATCTCAAGTACCCCCATATGCTCACATCTAGGGAGCTCCCAAAATTGCATAAAATATTACGTAATTTATTGCATAATCTCAAGTACCCACATATGCTCACATCTAGAGACCTCCCAAATTGCATAATATATTACGTAATTTATTGCATAATCTCAAGTACCCACATATCCTCACATCTAGGGACCTCCCAAAATTGCATAATATATTACGTAATTTATTGCATAATCTCAAGTACCCACATATGCTCACATCTAGGGACCTCCCAAAATTGCATAATATATTACGCAATTTATTACATAATCTCAAGTACCCCCATATGCTCACATCTAGGGACCTCCCAAAATTGCATAATATATTACGTAATTTATTGCATAATCTCAAGTACCCCCATATGCTCACATCTAGGGACCTCCCAAAATTGCATAAAATATTACGTAATTTATTGCATTATCTCAAGTACCGCATATGTACACATCTAGGGACCTCCCAAAATTGCATAATATATTACGTAATTTATTGCATAATCTCAAGTACCCCCATATGCTCACATTTAGGGACCTCCCAAAATTGCATAAAATATTACGTAATTTATTGCATAATCTCAAGTACCCCCATATGCTCACATCTAGGGACCTCCCAAAATTGCATAATATATTACGTAATTTATTACATAATCTCAAGTACCCACATATGCTCACATCTAGGGAGCTCCCAAAATTGCATAATATTACGTAATTTATTGCATAATCTCAAGTACCCCCATATGCTCACATCTAGGGACCTCCCAAAATTGCATAATATATTACGTAATTTATTGCATAATCTCAAGTACCCCCATATGCTCACATCTAGGGACATCACAAAATTGCATAATATATTACGTAATTTATTGCATTATCTCAAGTACCCGCATATGTACACATCTAGGGAGCTCCCAAAATTGCATAAAATATTACGTAATTTATTGCATAATTTCAAGTACCCACATATGCTCACATCTAGGGACCTCCCAAAATTGCATAATATATTACGTAATTTATTACATACCCAAATATGCTCACATCTAGGGAGCTCCCAAAATTGCATAATATATTACGTAATTTATTGCATAATCTCAAGTACCCGAATATGTACACATCTAGAGACCTCCCAAATTGCATAATATATTACGTAATTTATTGCATAATCTCAAGTACCCACATATGCTCACATCTAGGGACCTCCCAAAATTGCATAATATATTACGTAATTTATTGCATAATCTCAAGTACCCACATATGCTCACATCTAGGGACCTCCCAAAATTGCATAATATAATACGCAATTTATTACATAATCTCAAGGACCCCCATATGCTCACATTTAGGGACCTCATAAAATTGCATAATATATTATGTCGCGACCCACGCTGGCGACCATCCCACGCTGGCGACCATCAGCTTGACAGGTTGTGACCTTCAGTTTGACAGGTGATTTAATTTAAATTTGATATTCAAACTACTAAGTAAAGTCAACAAACTAATAAATTCTCCCAGCGAGACGGAGGGAACAGCTGTTGCCACGCATGACAGCCAGCAGGATTCTCTGAATTTGATATTTAATTTAAACCGGAAAAAATTCATTTTAAGAAATGGTTTAGCGTCATTTTAGAAAAAAAATTATGGTTTCTCTCAAAAGATGTTAGCATGAAAAAAGCGACTCAATTTATCATTATTAATGATCTGTATATTTGCAACTCCTAACTCATAGTCTCTATCTAAAGGACGAGAATAACCAAAAACACAAATTGGTCATTTATCTGGACAATGAAATGGAGATGAGGACACTAGCATTCGCCATTCACCAAGAATCCCACTGGGGAATACGAAAGCTTCAGAAAAAGTGCAGTGAATTCTATTTCACTGTAAAACGTCCAATCATCGAACAAATTATAAAATACTGCGAAATTTGTAAATTTGCCCTACCATTGAAAGTATTTAAAAAAAATATACCTAGGTGTCGGATTCTAAATACCATGTAACTGCAGGAAAACCCAATGAAAGATTCCAGGCGGATATTATTGATGTTAGAAGATATAAGGAGTTTAACGATGGATGTAATTGGATACTGACAATTATTGACATCCACAGCAAATTTGTTGTCTGCAAATCTCTAAAAAATAAAACTGCTTCTGGTAAGACTTAAAATTTAATTGAAGAAGTGGTGAATAAATTCCAAAAATTGTTTTATCAAATTGGATATTGTCAGATCTTGCAAACGGACAACGGGTTGGAATTCAAAAACCAAAAATACGTAAAAATTGGAAACAATTTTTAGACAAAGTAACTTTTTCCTATAATACGACACACCACTCGGCGATCAATGAGACCCCCTTCAAAAGTTTAAGGGTATTTCTGGAATTAACACTGTGATTCATAAAATACCAGGTTATAATCTTATTTATAATTTATATGAAAATAACGAGGCATCGTTTGTCGAAGATGAACTTAATGGTAAATTTACGATGTATTTATTTTTAGAAACGAATAATAAAAGATTGTGGGGCGAATCCGTCATTGAAGCTGCACAGATTTGAATCCCCATATGAAGAAAAGGGAAAAGTAAAAAATATAATGTCTAAATACAGATTAATGGTTTGTTGTCTTTACTAACAAACATTTAGTTCGAATTACGAAATAGTTACTATGAATAGAGATAAAAAATGTTAAGTTTTTTGATTTTTTAGCAATTATCTTTAGTCAGTAATTAATGTCAAACTATGTAGGTCGCCCTGTCAATCTTGTCAACAATGAAGGTCGCTCTGGTCGCCAGCGTGGGATGGTCGCCAGCGTGGGTCGCGACATATTACGTAATTTATTGCATAATCTCAAGTACCCGAATATGTACACATCTAGGGACTTCCCAAAATTGCATAATATATTACGAAATTTATTGCATAATCTCAAGTACCCACATATGCAACATCTAGGGACCTCCCAAAATTGCATATAATTACGTAATATTGCATAATCTCAAGTATCCACATATGCTCACATCTAGGGATCTCCCAAAATTGCATAATATATTACGGAATTTATTACATAATCTCAAGTACCCCCATATGCTCACATCTAGGGACCTCACAAAATTGCATAATATATTACGTAATTTATTGCATTATCTCAAGTACCCGCATATGTACACATCTAGGGACCTGCCAAAATTGCATAATATATTACGCAATTTATTGCATAATCTCAAGTACCTGCATATGCTCACATCTAGGGAGCTCCCAAAATTGCATAAAATATTACGTAATTTATTGCATAATTTCAAGTACCCGAATATGTACACATCTAGGGACCTCCCAAAATTGCATAATATATTACGCAATTTATTACATAATCTCAAGTACCCCCATATGCTCACATTTAGGGACCTCATAAAATTGCATAATATATTACGTAATTTATTGCATAATCTCAAGTACCCGAATATGTACACATCTAGGGACCTCCCAAAATTGCATAATATATTACGTAATTTATTGCATAATCTCAAGTATCCACATATGCTCACATTTAGGGACATCCCAAAATTGCATAATATAATACGCAATATATTGCATAATCTCAAGTACCTGCATATTTACACATCTAGGGACATCCCAAAATTGCATAATATATTGCGCAATTTATTGCATAATCTCAAGTACCCACAAATGCTCACATTTAGGGACATCCCAAAATTGCATAATATATTACGCAATATATTGCATAATCTCAAATACCCCCATATCCTCACATCTAGGGATCTCCCAAAATTGCATAATATATTACGGAATTTATTACATAATCTCAAGTACCCGCATATGTACACATCTAGGGACCTCCCAAAATTGCATAATATATTACGGAATTTATTACATAATCTCAAGTACCCCCATATGCTCACATTTAGGGACCTCACAAAATTGCATAATATATTACGTAATTTATTGCATAATCTCAAGTACCCGCATATGCTCACATCTAGGGACTTCCCAAAATTAATAATATATAACGCAATTTATTACATAATCTCAAGTACCCACATATGCTCACATCTAGGGACCTCCCAAAATAAATAATATGTTACAGTCCAGGGCTGCGAGCCGTCCATGGCTGCGAGGTCAATGCTTAAAATGCAAAAAAAATATATTTTTTAGAAAACTTTTCATTGGAAAAAATTATTAATAATAAAAAAATAAAATTTATTAATTGAAAACGAAATAAAAGAAAATATAATTTAATTAAGGTTGCTTAAGAGCAGAAAGGATAGCGTGGCTATTGCCCCTGACAACGGTCGTTGAAAGGCGTTGGATCAGCCATTCGGTCTCCTATCTTTCGTCTGAGCCGAGATCAGGGATCCAAGTTTCCTAATGAAAGAGATTGAATCCGGACCGAAGACTCCAGATGAATCCACAATAATCGGTTGCACTATGAACCTGTCCTTGAGCTCTGAATATTTTAATTTTTTAATTTTTTCGTAGTTCTGTGAAGCATATCCTGGAGAGGAGGCTGAGGCGATCAGGTTTGTCTCTGAGAAGGTGTCGGTGCAGGCGCAGTCCCAGACAAGGCACTTCCCGTTGGTGTACGGGAAAATTGTTACCCCATCAGGCCTTTTTCCGTCTGTGCGGATGAGACCAGGAGGCTCCAGCTGTGCCGGGAAACCAGCTGCATGCAAAGCGTTCTTGACAATTAGGTTCATTGCATGATGTCTTGGAAACCGTCCTGCACTGCGTCTGCATGAGAGAGCGTGCCGTCCGAATTCGTCAACGGAAGCCCCGCAACTACAGCGGTGCTGACGACAGATCTTCATGCAAAGGCGTAAGGAGATTGCAATTCGCAATGTCTCGTCGTCCAGTTTGTTTCCGACTGAAGGGATAGGACATGCATTGAGCCACGCTCCGGATTGTTTTTGTGAAGCGCTTCTAAGGCATGCAAGTCGAGATTGATCAGAGACCTTTTCCAAGTGGTGGTAAATTGACATAAAGTACAGGTCGTCCCAACATCTCTGTGAGAATGAGTTAGCAGGTGTCTTGAGGCCTTTGTTCGACCAAATTTCGATTGCCATCTGATACCAGGAGGATGCGTTACGTTCAGTGGAAAGGGGGAGAACAGCAACCACCAGTGAGTCACACGACAATCGAGAAGAGAGGAAAGCGGGTAATGCAATATCTGCTGGGGAGCGGAGACCAATGCCTCCAAATCGTATTGGAAGCGTGGCTTGGGTCCACGAGGCTTCGTCAAAACGAATGTTGCAGAGATTTTCGGCACTGTGTTTCAGCCCTGTTTCCAGTTCTTTGAGAAGTTCAGGGTTTATAAAGCAGGGGGCAGACCGGAGAACGTGTTGTAGCTTGGGGAGTGATATGAAGTTTTTCAACAAGAAAAACCCTTCGTGAGCGTCCAGGACGGATAGCCTGCTTGACATAAACTCAAAAGTGGATAATTTTCCGGACAGTATTTTCTCGATTCCTTCAGAGAAATGGGAGATCCTAAGACTTCAAGCGACCCTTTCCTGGTTATAATACCACCCGGTAAGACTGAGTGATATTTTTCCACTATAGTCGCGAAATCTTCCTCGTTGGCGTTGAGGTTTATGATCTCACACTTTGAAGGGTTCAACTGTAATCCAATTTTGTTCAGACTTACAGCGATTGATTCGATATCCAAGATGACTTGGTGAGCAATAGTAATGTCATCCAGATACCAAACGTTGAGCGGTGATTTTACGGCGTGTGCTGTTGGGTTAACGCGCATGGAGAAGAGTAATGGACCAAGGGGGTCACCTTGTTGGACCCCAGAGGAGGACAAGATCGTGTGTCCGTCTATCATTAGTTCAGGTGTGCAACCGTAGCACATGCTGGCCATCGGGAGTAATGGAATGTTATGTTTGCTGCATTCTTTAAGGAAGTATGAGCGATCGATGCAATTAAAAGCATTTTTCATGTCCAATTTAGCAAGAATACAGTCGTTATAAGCCGAGTGTGAAAACTCTGTAAAATCACTCACGGCGTGGACAGTGGCTTCGCAGCCACCTTTAACACCGACACCCATCTGTATGTTATGGAAAATTTTCGGAAACAGATGTGAAGACCTGGCGCAAGCGATCTTAGCCGCCAGTCTCCTGAAAACATTACCGACGGATATGGGACGGATTCCACCGTCCTTTTTATTCAGCGCGGTCAGGTTACCCGAGAGAAAAAGGGAGCGTGGGTAATCAGACAGAGACCCTTCGAGGAATGCGTTCATTAGACCACAAATATCCGTCAAAAGACGTTCTCCGGCTGCGGAAGCTAAAGGGGAGACCAGATCCATGATATGACTTGGACGGAGGCCATCGATTCCACCGCTGCTACTAGGGCGAAAAGACTTCAGGGCTCTCAACCCTTCGTCTTTATCACATGCACAAAATCATGATCTTGGTGTTGGTACTGTTGTAGGAGAAGATGGAGTGGGATGTTTTGCTAGGAGGGACTGTAATGTTTGTTCGTCAACCCTCGCAACTTTATCGTCTGAGGAAATTATTTTCAAGGCGGCCGAGAAGTCGCCCGACATTAACTTGGAACGTACTCTCTTGCGTAGGTTTTCGTTGTGGTTTAGTCTTGGTTTTGACAGTGAGTGGCTTTCCTGAGATATTAATGTGTCGATGGAAAAGGGGAGGTAAGAAGAAATAGATCTTTTAAGTTTGAAAGTAAAATTCCCGGGCAATTTATCTCCACGGGTCAGGCCAAGTCCGAAAAAGGGGAAGTAGAACGCTTTTGCCCAATCCTCGTCCCTGTTTGAGGACATAGCTCTGGATATCAGATGAGACAAGGCCTCCGCAGCTGCTGGACGAGCTGGTTTCGGTAAACGGATAGGGATGCTTCTCGAATGACGATATCTTGATAGATAAGATAGTATTGCGTTCGATGAAGTTAGTATATTGGGAGATTGATCATGGGAACTCTCAAACAATGTGGGTGTGTCGTGGAATGAGGAAGCTGCCAGGCAAGAGTTACAGTGCCATATTGGGATGCTGGAAGCAGATTTCTTCGAAATCTTGAGACATCCAATATGGAAGTAAGCATGGCATTTGGCGCAGTAGATGCCGTTTTTGCGGCAGTTAATTTTACTGCATTTACCACATGGTAATGGATCGTGGAAAAGGGATGACATGTAAAAATAGGAAAAAAGTATTAAGAAAGATAACAGAAATACCGACGAAAGAAATAGTAACAACTAAGACAACTCGATAATGTATTAAATTATACAAAAGATATGAAAAATAACAGATAAATTGAAAAAAATTACACCACAACAACAACAACGTGTATTATTTTCTTCATCCCCAAAAAATAAAACTTATTATATAATTTTAATTTAAATATTAATTATAAAAATGGTTCTCGTGGAATTAACACTTGAAACAATTCAAAAAATTAAGAATTTCAGTGAATCCAAACTACTAGATGAATGCATCGACTGGAGGGAAAGGGCAAAAATCAAGCGATATGCTGAAAGTTTCACTTTCAAGAATTCCACAGCCTACATTGCTAAAAATGGTCGAGAGTTGCGATTCTTTTGTATCGAGGAAGCTGAATTAAAGCTCAAATACATTGAAGTTTGATATTTCCTGATTTAAATTAGGCTCAACACAATTTAAACCTTTTTGGACGGGATAAATTATATTGTTTATGGTCACTGACGATTTATGGTGCAAGACGTAGTGAAGTTTCCACTGTGGTATTTAAATGCGTTTATTGTCAGGTTATTTATTTTTTTTAACAAGATTAGTCTAAAAGAATGCTTGCTACCAAACCTATAATTACGCCTATCATTGCTTATGCACCGAGAGACCGATACATCGTAGATCTTGTTGATTTAAGGGTTAGGTTAGGGTTAGGGTAAAAAAGATGTAATAACTTAAATTTCCTGCATAATATATTACGCCTTCCATTTTGTCATTCTCAATATTCACTGGATTTTCCATAGAAAGGGACTATCTTCGTCGTCGAGTGCACTATATTGTTGTAGTCGAAAACAATATCCTTAATGCATGCAACGTATCTTCCAAAAAATTCATTTGAGGCGCTAGTAGATGAGATCCATCGCTTTATACAGTATAACCTCCATTTGGGGCAGACCTCTGGCTTGGGGAACCTCTATTTTTGGGGAAACCTCTATTTTTGGGGTAGTTTGAAAAGGATATAATTTTTATGCGGTAATTTCCAAATTTAGAAATTACCGGAACCTCTAAGTGGGGCACAGGATTTTTAATTTATATACATATTTGCTATTAAAATTAAAATTAATTATATAAAATTTCATTTGGAAGCCTCGTGTAATTTTTGTATTCTTGTTGTTATGGCTCGTAAGCTTAGTCTTGAGTTAAAGATCAAAATTGCCAAGGAATTAAGTGAAAATAAACATCTTACTGAACGAGATATTGTAGATAAGTACAAAATTAGTAAAGGTTTTTTATTAATGTAAGTTTTTAGGCGCTGTGTCACGTATTAAAAAAAATTATCTCAATTTTTTTAATACTGGGGCTGTTCAAACAGATTTTCCCAGAAATATTCAACGCTCTCCTCATACTTTATCCCAAAAATTGGATAAAATTGTTTTTGAGGCTTTCACCAAGACAAGGGAAGAATTTATTCCTGTGTCCGGTCCTCTTTTAAAAAATATTGCTTCCAAAGTAGCAAGGATGTTGAATTATTCGGCGTTCAAAGGGTCCAATGGCTGGTTGGAAAAATTTAAGAAAAGACATATGTTGTCATTTAAGACAATTAGTGGAGAGAAAAACTCTTCCGATGTTTCTTCGCTTGATATGTTATTGGGCATACATATGAAGAAATCTGCAACAGGAAACAAAATAACAGATTATTTTCGTGTAATAGAATAAAAAATTTTTTCTACTTGAAAAATACTCTAATTATCAATAAAATTAGTGGAAAACATGTTTAAATGTTCTTAAAAATACTTTATTTATTTATAAATTAATGAAAAATATGCTAAAACTATTAAAATTTTTATAAAAATAAAGAAAATTTCAGACCTCCATTTTTGGGGAAACCTCTATTTTTGGGGCAATTTTTCAAAATTGATGCCCCAAATGGAGGTTATACTGTACTTTGGTTAAATCTAATTAAGAAAATAATTAAAATACAACCTCTCCACTTGACCTTGTACCTACAAATCAATCTTCTTAGCTATGAAAATAAGCGGTCCCGTCCAAAGTGATTAAGATTATGTTCCGCCTAAATTATATTGAAATAAATTTTAACTTCAACAAATTTGAGCTTCAGCTCCATTTCAACCTCGCAAAAAACGCAATTATAGACCAGTTCTATTGTAGAATACAACTCCATTTTCGAATGTAACAGATTCAGAGAGTTTCCTGATTCTGAACCTGTCGAGGCAGCTCATGCTATCAGGAAATTCTAATTTCTGAATTTTATTCTTTGATATTTTGTATAATACTGAGAATTTCATTAGTTAGTCTCACTATCCGCATACTTTCACGCTTCTTTATTTAAACTTTAAAAAACGGATTTTATTAAAATTTATAACTAATTAATCATTTCCAATGACGATTTGTATTAATTTATCTTTTTTTCGATATGATTTTTTGTCAATTTGATGTTGGCGTTTCATTAACGGCGTGTTTCTTTATCGGACTGTGACATAATATTATCTATTAACTTAAAATAATTCGATTGTCATCTATTTCATAAAAATTACATTTTTATTTTAATAAAAAGTTGTCGGTCTACTCAACGGCGTGGTCCATTCAGCGAACGGTGACAATAAATAATCAATTATTTATTATGTCAGACAATTATTTATTCGAATCATATATGCGGGATTCTCTTCGAAATGTTGTGTTCCAGCCTCTGAGAGGCAGAGATGATATTGACAATCTCGATGATCACCTTAGATCGTCAATCATAAAATTCATGGATGTTTATGCATTAAAAAATGTATGGAAACCTAAAGGAACTCAAAAGCGGATGAATTCGAAACTTGTCATTCTGATCAGAACGAAAGGTACTCTGGAAAATCGCAGGAAAAGATGTCGGGTTGAGTCAATTAAATGCCGCCTGGAATTGGAGATCGACAAGATAAAATCTACTATTGCAAAAATTGCCAAGACTGAGGTCGAAAGTAAATGGAGGTCTGAATGCAGAAAACTGGATAAGCAAAACCTTAATTTCTAGAAAGCATATCAATGCCTTACCAGAAATGATCCCAAAGGATTTGAAATTTCACTAAAAGAACCAGACGGGAAATATATCTCCTCTGATCGTATCCCGGAAGTACTCAGGAACCAACTCTGTCAGGTTCAAGAGGTCGAATCTACCGTTCCACGAGGGACTTATGACCAAATTGTGAAGAAGCTTGGTCCTTCGCAATTATCGGAGGGACCATTATGTGGGGCGATAACACAGGAAGAGGTTGAAAATGCAATTGCTGGGTTGAAAAACAAAGCGCCTGGCTTCGACTACATCCCTCAGATGTTGTTAAAGAAGGCCCCTGAAATCTTGATAAAAGCACTGACTATGTTGTTTCACGCCAGCTGGACGTTCGGACACCTTCCATCGGCGTGGAAGCATACGATTGTTCGAATGATTCCAAAATCTGGTAAATCGACACTGCTAGCAGAGAACTACTTCTCTAAGACAATGGAAAAGATTGTCTTTAACAGATTCTCTGGTCATATAGAATCACAAAATTTGCTTTTACCCGAACAATGGGGATTTCGTGAAGGAAGATCCACAGGGGACTGCCTCAGAGAGTTAGAGCACCAATTATCTCGAGCTGACAGAAATAAAGCATGGCTAACTGTGGTGTATCTAGACCTGGCCAAAGCCTTCGATAGCGTGTGGCACCTGGGCCTACTCCCCAGAGTCCATGACACCGGAGCCGGGATAAAGATCTATCGATGGCTGGAGAGGTTCTTGTCAGGAAGACAATCATTTGTCCGCTGTGGAAACCGCCTATCGGGGTGTGTGGAACTTAGAAGGGGAGTCCCGAAGGGATCTATCTTGAGTCCACTTCTGTTCAACCTCTTCTTGGCGGACATTCCTCTGCCGTCGACACGTACTGGCAAGCTCGTCATCTATGCTGACGATATCCTGGTCATGGATACCTCGAAAAGGATATCGCAGTCTTGGAGACGACTTAAATCATACATTGCAACGCTAAAGATGTGGACTATAGAGAAGGGTTTGACCCTAGCACCGGAGAAGGGCACCATTTCATGGTTGCGGAGAGGGAGTCGCTATGCGGAGTCGTGTGCATATGCGATGAGTAGTTATGTGATGGATCTCTCGAAAAGCAAAAATCTTTATTACCTGGGAGCAACCATCAACTGTCGTGGCTCGTACGCAGATCATATAGCAAATCAGAGAAAGAGGAGTGTGCGAATTCTCAAAAGCTTAACCAGGTTTCATCTGGATTCGGAAACGTACATCTACGTATACAAAACGTGTGTGCAGCCAGTCCTCACATATGGCTACGAGGGCTGGTATGGTACAGAGGAGAGTGACTACCTGATCGAACAGTTGGAAAAGACAAGACGTTTCGCTATGAAATTTGCTTACGGAGTACAACTTGACGGAAGGTTAAAAGACTAACAAAAATCCTCTGTGTCCACGATCCGGATGGTCTTGGAGAATTGTTGTCAACTATGACTACAATTGGGGATACGCATGGAAAGAGACACTTCGGTGCCTTGTTTTTATCTCCCCGTTAATGATTTCTTCCTTGTTTTTCTTTTCGGTCAATAAATTCTATTCTATTATGTCAGACTAATTTTTTAAATTTCTATTTTTTTCGGCCATTTGTGACAAGTGTAGATTATTCGGCGTGTATTTTATTCGGGCTGTGACAGAAGATAATAATTTAATAAGGATTGGATAAGGATTGAATTAAGAAAAATATTATAATGCGACATCACAAGATAGAAATTATTATGTTGGTATTGTGGAGTTTGAGCTATACATTACTACACTGATATAGATTTTATGATCCGTAGAGTAATAAGGGAAAAACATGTCTATTTGCTGACAGTCAATAAAAAAAGATTGTATCTACTGCCTGCTTCGTTCGGAAAGGGGTTCTTTGAAGTCGCCCATTTAAATGAGCGTAATTTCCTAAAGATGCATGATAACCTCCTGGTGTCTGATGCCAGAATATCAAACAAAATCTACGCGATCTTGCATACGGAAAAAACGCGAGCTAGTCATTTTGCAACCATAAAGGCGTATTTCTTGGCTAATTACGGCTTCACAAGTGAACAAGTTGTAGATGTGAAGGGATTGATAATAGTACAAAAAGAGTCTTTGATAAACATAATCAATTTAATAGTTTTTCACAAAACCCTCCTCAAAGTTTTGACAATGCCGCTAGGGAACTCCTCAAATTGGCCACAATTTTTGAATTAATTTTTTTATTTAGACGATCAATAATCTACTACTTAATAAAGACTCTATTTTACGGGATTTGAAAATCTATCAAAATTCGTTTAAAGCTGCTCACAAATCAAAATTTCCTACGCTTGAAGAAAAATTCATTGAATGGATGGATACAATAGAGTCAGAAGGTATTAATTGAAAACTAATTTCTAGGTGGTTTTTTGAATGATTCCTTAATATCGTGTAAGCCTTACACGGGCCGGATTAAAAAAATTTTAGGCTCCGCGGGCCAGACTATTTATTTTTGATTTAACAAAATTCATACTATGATTTTTAATTTATAATTTTAATTTAAAATCATTTAACAACACATTTATTAATTTTTATAATTAAAATATGTTCCAGAAACTTGACATCTTTTCTGAGTCACATTTCAAATCAATAATTTCCAATTGTAAGTTAGCTGCAAGATGTGTAATATTTGCAGTGAATGGTGATCGAAAAACAGTAAATTCTTTTTCAAGTTCACGAAAAAGTTACAAACGTGTCTCAAACTGTTGAAGTAATCCTGTTATGTTCACTTTATAACGACTCATATCAACATTCGATGTGGTGGAAATTACACTTTTTAAACAAGAAAAATGCTCAGTGTTTCCCACTGTCAATTGTGTCTTCCATAACATTAGCTTCACGGTGAAAGCTTGTATGCATTCGAAATATTGTGTAACAACTTTATTTCGTCCTTGCAAATTTTTGTTAAGTGTGTTCAGGTGTTCTGTAATATCCACCAAAAATGCCAAGTTTAGCAACCAATCAAGAGATTCCAATTCTGGTAAAGGTTTGTTTTTTGCAAACATGATGTGTTTGATTTCTTCTTTTAAATCGAAAAATCTCTTCAATAACAAACCTCGACTTAACCAGCTGCCTCACTATCATCTCGAAATTTGAAAAAAGAAGATTGCTGATTCCGCAAACATGCAAGTAGTGCATCGTACTTCTCTTTTCTAATTTTTCCCATCAAATTATTGTATTCATGATTATCGTGGGTTTGGTAATGTCGTCAAATGTTATATTCTTTGACAACTGAAATTTCTTGTCTACAGACCAAACAAGTAGGTTTCCGATTTAAATCGGCAAATAAATATTCCAGTTTCCACTTTTTTGAAAATATCTGCATTCTGTATCAACCTTACGTTATGTTGAAAAAGGCATCAGCACAAGACAAGAAAAACAATTAGAATAATATAAATCTAAAAATATATTCATTTAAATCGGGAAGTGCATCCATCCACAAGTGCACGAAGGACCACCGCCAAATCGGCTGGCTGTACCAGAGGATATCGATCGCAATCTTGCGAGGTAACTCGCTTGCAATCCGAGGTGCAGCCACTGCCGACACTTAATTAGCTATTTTGAAGAACTCTTTTTGATTAATACCTTGTCTCTATTCATTTAAATAAAATTATTAAACAATTAATTATTTTTTAAGTAATAATTTTTTTATTTATATTCTAGAATCTAGATTCTTGTATTTTTATTTGGTGTTAAACAATAATTTTAGATTTTAAATACACTTTTAAACTTTTACCGCGGGCCATTTGAGATCGTCCGCGGGCCAGCTCTGGCCCGGGGGCCGTATCTTTGACACCCCCGGTGTAAGGCTTCGCATTTTGCCAAAGAGTTACAACTTAGTAACTTTAAAAATTCTAATGGATTTTCGGCAAAATTCAAAAAGAGACACGGTTTTAGAATGCTAAAATTACATGGAGAGATGCAAACTGATAGAGAAGTTGACATTAATTTAAAGGAAGAAATTTCTAAATCGTATAAGCTTGATCTAATTTATAATTTGGATGAAACTGTATTATACTACAAACTTATTCTATCGAAAAGCGTATGCTGAAACCGATTCCAAGGATACAAAAATTTTAAAGACCGTGTGTCTATTATGCTTTGTTCAAACATGAACGGAAGTCATAAATTGAAACCTGTGATGATTGGAAAACCGAAAGTCTCTAGATGTTTTAGAAATTTTGACTATGAATGTCTTGTCTCATATTATAGCTCGCAGAAAGCTTGGATGACTGGATCTATTTTTATTGATTGGATTATTAGCTTTGATCTCCAGCTTAAAATTAAAAAGAAGAAAATTTTATTGCTAATAGACCAGTGTCCTGCACATTCTTTTCTTCAAAACTTGGATTGTATTAAGATTTTATTTTTTTCTAAAAATTCTACTGGATTACTACAACCAATGGATATTGGAATTATAAAAACTTTCAAGACTTATTTCATGAGAAGAAAGCTACAGTACTTAACTGATTTGCTGGAGACTGAAAATATTTCTGTATTCAATTCATACAAAAAATTGACATTAAAACAGTGGTTCTCAAACTTTTTTTCCTTGCGTACCCCTTGCCATCTAAATAATTTTTCGCGTACCCCTTATCGATTTTTAAAAAATTAAGGAAAAAAAATATTTAATTAATGAGATGGATGGTGTTGTTTATCAATCACTAATCTATCGATTTCTGGATCCTTTGACGAAAGACACACCCGAATATCATGAACAACATTCAGCCTCGCACGATGAACTGATTTTAAATTAAACAACGATGAAAATCCTTGTTCGCAGAGATATGTAGTCGGAAACAAAAGCAAAAAATCGATTATATAAAATCCAATATTGTGATATTTTGATGTCATTTTACACCAAAATTCAATTAATGGTGCAGATTCAAATAAGATTTTTGACTCGTAAGAATTTATTAATTCAATAACTTCTTCTTGAATATTTGAAGGCAAAACATTAATTTTTACGGAAAAAGGATTGACAAAAAACTTAAGATCTAC
>NW_021834051.1:0-15000 GCF_006345805.1 Octopus sinensis | reverse complement strand
ATATGTATGCATGCATTTAAGTGTGTGTATGTATATATGTATGTGTGCGTGCGCGTATGTATATATGTATGTATGTGTGTACCTCTGTCTTCGTGTGTGTGCATGTGTGAGTGTGTCTGTGTGTGTGTATGGGTTTTTGTGACTATCTACAGTATCTGTATGCATGAAAGTGTATCTCTATATGTGTGGACGTGTGTCTTCATACGTGCCTCCATATGTAAAGTGAAGTGTGTGTGAATATGGTCACGTGTTTCAGCCTTCATTTGCGTACGTGTCTGTCTGTGTGCTTGTCTGTTCATACTACCATTGTACCTATTCGTCTGTATGTCCATCTGTTTACATATCCATTTGCCTACATACATATGCATATACATATATACATATACACACGCATACACACACATACATACACCTACATAACAGCCCATTAACTATTCTACCTGTATATAAATATAAACTGTGGGTATGGGGGTATGATTATCTACTACGTATATTTCCTATTTAGTACGGGGATGTTTCATTTATGAGCATGTACTCCTGTATTTGTCTGAGTGTTGGGTCCTTTGGGTGCTTGGATAAAATGCGGGTGTCAAGTTGACCTAGGTTGCCTCCAAGCTGATCCTTGGCATGTTGGTAAAGTATGGAGGGCTAATTTTTGTCATGATATTGTCTCAACTGTAGTTTAGTCTTATATATATTATATATATATATATATATATATATTTCGTTTCTGGATTTTGCTTGCAAAATTCTTTATGTATGTTCGTATGCTGCTGTATATTTTGTTGTGTCTGGGGAGAGACATTCTCTTTTAGTGCCTTATTATTTAACACACTCACCGGTAAAGTTTCCTGCAGATTCTTAGATAGCGTGCCCTTCCACATTTCCGATCCTTGTCAGTTCAACCTATCTTCGTGCAGGACAACGTTCCCTGTCACACTGCGAAGATTTTTTTGAGTGATGAAGGGATTGATCTCATGGACTAGCCACCTCAAAGTACCTATCTCAACCCTATAGAAAACGTTTGGAAGATTATTGGAGATGGAGCGCGAAGGAGAAAACCAAAGAACCTAGATGAACTCTGGGAGTTATTAAAAAACGAATGGAGCAATATTACTCCATCATTTCGCAAGAAATTAATTCAGTCCTGTGGTAACAGAAGGTCACAAATATTAATAGTAAAGGTTTCTTTGTTCTTGTTCCGCTTTTCTTTGGTTTTCTAAGTGACCCTTAACTTTTAACCGTTGCAGTTTGGAAGATTGTTTATTTCCTCATAACTTACGAAATATGTATTCCATTCACTTGAAATTTTCACGTGAGATAGATATTAGATATCTCTAAATATGTGTAAAATATCTATAGTCTCAACATATTGTTAATCTTCTATGATAAATATTTCAATGCACTTCTTCTTACTGACCCTTATATTATGGCCGCTACTGTGGATATTCTTTCATTCTTTTGCTTGTTTCAGTCATTTGGCTGATGCCATGTTGGAAGACCGCCTTAAAGGGTTTTAGACGAAGATATCAATCCCAAGACTTATTTTATATATATATATATATATATATATAATATATATATATATATATATATATATATATATATATATATGTGTGTGTGTGTGTGTGTGTGTGTGTATATAAAACTTTGTAATACAAATTCGGTGTGTATTGCGTTCCATTACTTGATAAATGAAAATATGTATAAAAAGACAGCGTAGCTTATCGTGAATGTAAAAACAATCGGGAGACAAACAGAAGGTCCATAATTCTTCATCAGTTATCGACCAATTGGTAATATTCAGTTTTGCACCTTTAACGATAGAACTGAGTGCTCCCCATTTGGCGGTGCCCGCAGAAAAAAAAACCGTTTTTCTTTCCCTCGCCCTCTCACTTCTTATTCTAGCCTTTCTACTTACTCCTTTTTTCTCTACCCCTCTTGTATTCCTAGTCTTTCCCCCTCCCCTTCAACCCCTTCCCTTTATTTCTGTCGCCCCCTCTCCCTGCTATTTTCTCCTCTGCCTGCTACTGTTACGTGACCAGCAGCCAGTTCTCCTTTTTCTTTCTTAAACTGGTCTCGTAGTCGACCAGTCGCAAATTCTCTGTTTCTCCGTTCTCCATCCTTCAAGACATTTTCTAAGCGTTAGCCACTATTCTCATCTCCTTGGCTCCAAGGTCGTATTTTGTCCGACTGTTCGTCCTCGTCCACCGTCCTGAATTGCTGTTTGCTCTTGTCCCTAATTGTTTTTTCTTGCACAGACAATTGGGAAGCGCTCAGCTCTATCGTTAAAGGTGCGAAACTGAATATTACCAATTGGTCGATAACTGATGAAGAATTACGAACTTTCTGTTTGTTTTCCGTTCGTTTTTACATTCAGCCATACGTTACATCGTTTGTTTATAAACTTTTATAATAAACTTTATAATTATATATATATATAATTATATATATATATATTTATATATATATATAATATATATATATATATAACACAAATTACTTGGAGGAGATGAAACGAAACGAAAACGAATCGAATCGACGCGAGGGAAGGAAGAAAAGGTCAAGCAAAGAGTTGTCATAATTGTGACGCGAAACTACAACTCTTTGCTTGACATTTCTTCCTTCCCTATCTCCCTCTCTCTCTCAATCCTCCTCCTCTCTCTCACAGCCGCTTGTCTTCCTCTATCTCTCTTTCTCTCACTCATCCTCATCTCTTTCACAGCCGGGCGAGTTGCTCCTTTCGCTGCTGGCATTCTAACAGTGAACGATGTTTTTTAGCGCTCTAGAATATTCCTCGTGTAGGCCAGCATTAAGGCCCTCATGTATGTGTTTTTTTTTTGTGTTGTTTTATTTCTTGTACTGTATTTTTCGTACTTGTAATTTTGTTCTGTATTTTTATTTTTTGTATTTTTTTTTGTTTTTATTTTGTAATTTTTATTTGTATCGTTTTTTTTTGTCACATGTTTAACTTTCCTTGGTTTACCCCTCGCGAAGTAATTTATTTAATTCCTTCGCAAGAAGGATTAGTCCACGAGTCGTGTTCTGTCCAACCTTCGAACACGCTGGAGTTGAACTAGGGACAGCTGATGAAGGGGATTTTTCCTTGTGTAGTTGTCTTGTACTCTGTTTTTTTTTTTCGTTTAGGTCCGTTTCCACGTTTGTTTTTACGTTTTCGTTTCTCGTTGAGTTCTACGTCTATTTGTGTGGTGTCCTGTACTCACGTATATATATTTATATATGCATGTATATATACATGTAGATGTAGTACGTACATATATGTATGTATGTATGCATATTTTTATTTATTACACTATATATATATATATCATTTGCATTTGAAGACTATGGAAATATTTTAAAAAACATTTCATTAAATTTTTCCGCAATATAATTGTTTGCGTGCTTTTTGAAAAAGTCACAAAGCCCGAAACGGTATTATTAAAATGTTCATGATAAAATATTCTAGCATTTTTTACATTTTCTTATTTCCTTATATATATATATATATATATTAGATATATATATAATATATATATGTATATATTGACAGTCAAAAATTGGAAGCATGACTGTCACACTACTACATGAACCCGAAGATTGCAGAATTCAATGCATGAAAGTACTAGTTCAATCAGAATGAACATTTAACATTCTACTATTTCATTTTATTTTATTCAATATAATATTTTCTTATAATATATCATTATAAGATTGTAAATAAAACGTGAAAATCAGACAAGGTTGGAATTCCTTTTATTAATATATATATATATATATATATATATATAATTTTTAAAAATTACTTATGACTGTCTGTCAAAAATTTTCTCGCATTCTGTGTCGAAACAGTAATTTTTAAGGTAGTGACAGGAAACTGGGATTAGATACACAACCATTAAGATTGTATCTAGTACCTTATTGCTTTCTAGTTAGATATTTTCTAATTAAATATATGTTCTCTGTCGGCCAATTATTACCAATTAGTATGGTAAATGCTACCGCTGACCCAAATCCACCACTAGACTTGTATTCCTGCTCGGTACCATTCCTCTTCATTTATAACGTTAATGTTTTTGAGAAAAACGTAAACGTTCGAAACTTTCGAATCTTGAAAAGCAGCAGCCCAGGTTTTGTAGATTACAAAGTCACCTAGCATTACTATTTCATAACATATTGATTGGTGTTAAATTACCGTAAAAATTATGTTTGCTTGATGATGCCGATTTGCACTAGTGGAAGTCCTTAAGTTTCATTCAAATTAATTGTAAGCTTAATGGTAATCCTAGATTAGCACGCTACTAGACGGATTTGAGAAACTCAACAATATACGAATATATATTATACATATAAACACACATGGACGCGCGCGCGTGGACGCACGCACACGCACACACACAAATATATATACATACATACGTATGTATGTATGTATGTATGTATGTATGTATGTATGTATGCATGTTTGCGTGTAATGTATTACAGAAAACAATAGGAACTGGTGGCGAAAATTTTGAAAAAATGGCTGTTTGATTTAAAAGAAAGGGAAAAGAAATGTCACTGTTATAGATTGCCTCCCAACCTCATGATTCCGTGTTCAGTTCCACTTCGTGACACCTTGCGCAAGTGTCTTCTGCTATAGCCCTCTAAGAGGATTTGTTAGCGGAAACTGAAAGAAAGCCGTCGTATATCTATATATATATATATATATATATTATATATATATAATATATATATATATACATACAATCATACAGACATACATACATGCATATATATATATATATATATATATATATATATATATATATATATATATATATATATATATATATATATATGTATATATATATGTGGTGTGTGTATGTATGTATGTATGTGTAGCAATGGTACAACAAAAAAAACACGACAAACGGAAACAGTCAAAACAGAACATGCGGAAGAAAGGACGATAATACGACAACGGCAAACAGGACAAAACAAGATACACGGAACATTTCGACTAATTAGACGAACATATGAAATAAAATTATATACATACAATGGACAAATATATATATATATATATATATATATATATTATACTATATATATATATATTAAATTATAAGTATATGAAGAATGGACTTGAACGACTATTAACAAATATCCTTTACGAGCATGTATCGCCCGGCGTTGCTCAGGTTTGTAAGGGAAATAACTATAAAGCATTTTAGAGAGTTATAGCCAAAAAATAGCAAAAAAATAGAAAAAAAAAATTATGGTAAATTTTTTTTTGAGAGTAAAAAAAGGTTGAGTTGCGTCCCCTAGACAGTCTTGTTTTAGTTTTTTTTTGATTCTCGACCACCATGTCGAATTTATCGATTTTTTTCAGAACTGGGGGAACTTTTCAAAATTTTCGCCGCGTTAGATTTGAATTATGACATTGGGCTATGTGTGTGTCAAGTTTCATCAGAATCGGTTGAAAGCCGTGGTCAGAGTGAGGGTACAAGCAAACAGACACACAGAAACACGCACAGACAAACTGCCGTTTATATAGAGAGAGATTCTCGACATATGTTTCGAAGGCTGCATATTCCTAATTCCGAAGGAATAAGGAGTACATTGTGCAGATTTCTCATCAGGAAAATCAAGGAACTTATGTCGACATCAAAATGCACAAAAAACTTTTAGCTGACCACTTTCAAGGAGCCCATGGCGATAATGAGTGTCTCTTTATAAAGAGTGACGTCAGAGTGGCTGAATGTAGAAGAATCTAGAAGTTTCTAAAGGTTCAAGAGTTCAAACGAAGTAGGAGGAGGGAGGCATAAGAAGGATATTTGTTAACTAGTCGTTCAACTCCATTCTTTCATATACTTATAATTTTAAAATAAACATACAAATTTCCGCACGAAGACACGTAGTCTATGCCCTAGGGACGTAACTTCAACCGTGTTCTTTCTGATGTGAATTTGCTACCCAGGTATCAGTTATCTTTCTAATTATCCTTAATAAGATACTCATTCAATACTCAAATATATATATATATATATATATATATATATATATATATATATATAATATATATATATATATATATATATTATTTTGCGAATAAGCCCGCCATTTTCATAGATATGTAAAGATAAACATTCGTACATGTTACGACGAATTCTACGGTTGGCTGTCGGGTATGCTATATTGTGTTTTTTTCCTTACATGTCTTGAATTCGTTACACTGAAGAGCATAGAATGCATATTCTGCATTGATTGCGAAATCACAGGTGATATGTAACTAAATTCTGTTTTTGAATGACTTGCTTTGAAGTAGTTTTGACTGCAAAAGTCCCTCCTAGCGTGCGGTACCTATGAATAATAGTACCCTCTATATAATATAAATAAATATTTTCAAAGTGGAAAAATTTACAGATTTTTTCTCTTACGAGGTTTTTCACGCTAACTACTGATAATTTCTTATAAAGATTTTATCCTTAATTTTAAATATATATATATACCTATCTGTGTGTGTGTCTTTGTATCTGTGTTTGTCTCACTTGAGAACCGATGTTTGTGCGTTTACGTCCCCATAAACCAGCGGTTCGGTGAAAGAGACCGATAAAATAAGTACCAGGCTTAAAAAGCAAGGCTTGGGGTCGATTCCTTCGCCATGAAAATGTTCAAGGTGGTGCCCCAACATGGCTACAGTCTAATCATTGAAACAAGGAAAAGATATATTTATATATTAGTGGCTGATTCAGTAAAATGGTAAAGTGTTATAATTATTAAAGTGGCTAATCACGATTTAAAACCAAAAAGCACAAATACAAAACGTCACTAAAAATAACTAAAGGTGCAAGTCAGTACCAGCATTGATAGAAATAAGAGTCAAGACCACTCTTAACCACGGACAGAACATTTTCTGTTCAAATAGGACTATCTATTGTCTCCCTATAGCAAGTGAAGGAGTGAGATCACCGGTGATTTCGGATCGAATTAATCCTCATCAGCGATACTATTCCGCTGCCTAGGGTTAAGCTAACTCGACTTGTCAGTTTATAAAAAATACCATACGAATCAGTGGCTGATTCACTTCTAGTGACGTTTTGTACTTGTGCCTTTAGGTTGTAAATTGCGACTAGCCACCATAATATTGATACAAATACATACATATATATTACATATAAAGATATATATTATATATTATATATATATATATATATATATTATATATATATATATATATATGATGTAGACACCCACCGATGAGAACCCAATAAGGTTTAAAAATCTATTAAGGGTTCATCATTTTATTTTAGGCACAGGAATGGCTGTGTGGTAAGTAGCTTGTTTACCAACCACATGGTTCCGGGTTCATTCCCACTGCGTGGCACCTTGGGCAAGTGTCTTCTACTATAGCCTCGGGCCGATCAAACCCTTGTGAGTGGATTTGGTAGACGGAATCTGAAAGAAGCCCGTCGCATATATGTATATATATGTATGTGTGTATATGTTTGTGTGTCTGTGTTTGTCCAACCAACATCGCTTGACAACCGATGCTGGTGTGTTTACGTCCCCGTAACTTAGCGGTTCGGCAAAAGAGACCGATAGAATAAGTACTAGGCTTACAAAGAATAAGCCCTGGGGTCGATTTGCTCGACTAAAGGCGGTGCTCCAGCATGGCCACAACCAAATGATTGAAACAATTAAAAGAGAAAAAGAAATATATATATACATATATATACCTATATATATATATATATATATAGATATATATATATATTATATTATATATATATATATAGAATACATACATACATAAATACATATATATATACATACACACAACATATATATATATATATATATTATATATATATCTATATATATATATATATATATATATTATTATATATATATAACATATGCTAGGGAGAGTGAAAAAGCAGGTTTGGTATTCAGAATACAATTCTTACCCGTTTCGCATTTAAACTGGTCGTGTCAGACCCAAATTATTGTACCATGTTTTATGTTCAAACCGGCGAGACCCTCCATGCTACAAGTTAATGCAAGATTATTTCAAAAGAATTAGAACATATAAGCATTTAACTTGGCGGAATAAACTAAATGCTAATGGGTTAAACAAAATCCACCGATCACTTATTTTCCTCCATCTCCCACAAGCGGGTACTTGACTTGGAGGAACTTGACGAACGTAATGTTGCCGTCCTCGACATCAGAAAAGCTTTCGATCGAGTCTGCTATGCCAATCGAACCTTCCTGTCCATCTGTCTCTTATCGGTACACCTTTCTATCAGATCGTGCTATTGTTACGTTTGTTTTCGTCGCTGATTCAATCTAGTCCTGCGTGTCCCAAGCATCAGTTTTGTCTCCACTGATTTCCATCTATACATCAATGATTTACTTGCCTTTACATCTAACTCCACCCTCTCTTACATAGATGACTCTACCTTTTATTTCTCCTTAACATTTTCCATCCATGACTTATCCACTGACAACATACACCTCACATTGATTCCCTGTACAGAGACCCCGAACGCAACCTCCAGCGAAAATATGCCAGTCTTGTCTCTTTCACCTTAAAAAACACTCATGCTACTCATATCAAGAACACATTACTATACTGCACCTGCCTTAATCAGTAGAGCATTCAGCTAGAACTCTCGGAAACGTTAATTGCAGAGTCTCAATAACACCAAGAAGCCTTCTTCCTGGCGAAAGCATCTTCACATAGTTAGGATGCCATTGACTAACTTTTGGTTTCATGGCCAGAAGATACTTCATATCTCAATGATAGTAGAGTACACAACTGTGTACGCTACTATACATTCAGTTGTGTTCTG
Source organism: Octopus sinensis (assembly GCF_006345805.1). Lineage (NCBI taxonomy): Eukaryota > Metazoa > Mollusca > Cephalopoda > Octopoda > Octopodidae > Octopus > Octopus sinensis. Next base: position 6,160 of record NW_021834051.1, on the reverse strand, counting down.
GGGCAAGACCGTCAAATATCTCGGTAACTAATAATAAAAGGGAGTTGAATTAATGTAAAAAGTAGAGAACCAGTTTCAATCTACTTTTCGTTTTTTTATTCCATACATTTATAAGCGATCTACTTGTCTTCCTACATCCCTCTACTGCATCTTTTGTCGCCATCCATTATCTTACATCTTATGAACACTCTCTTTCTCGTCAGCACCCTTATCATCATTACCACCACCACAACCACCACCACCACCACTACCACCACCATCATCATCATCATCAGTAGTAGTAGTAGTAGTAGTAGTAGTAGTATACTGAGGAATGAAAAACATTCCAATATTCCTCTATGCGTTTCGTCTGTCTTTACGTTCTGAGTTCAAATTCCGTCGAGGTCGAGTTTGCCTTTCATCCTTTCGAGGTCGATAAATTAAGTACCAGTTGCCTACTGGGGTCGATGTAATCGACTAGCCCGCTCCCAAAAAATTTCAGGCCTCGTACCTAGAGGAGAAAAGAATATTCCGCTATGCATTCCGACTTGAAATCCCTGTAAAGGATTAATATTTTGCTTTTCCTCTTCCCTAAAATTGCTGGCCTTGAGCCAAAATTTAAAACCCTTATTATTATTATTATTATATTATTATTATTATTATTATTATTACTATTGAAAAGGCAGAAAACTGGCAGAATTATTGGCGCATCGAACAAAAATGCGTAGTGGCATTTCTTCTGGCTCTTTACGTTTACAATCAAAATCCCACCAAGGACAACTTTTGTCATTTATCCTTTCAGAACTGATGAAATCAAGTACCAGTCATGCACGGGGTTCAGTGTAATCGAATAACCCATGCACTGCAATTGCTAACCTTTTGATAAAGTTTAAATCAATTATTATTGATAAAAGTGAACAGTAGGTAGACTCGTTTAAGTGTCGGAAGAAATGTTTTGCGCTATTTGTTCTGATATTTCATATTCGAAGGTTAAATCCCGTGGAGGTCGACTTTGCCTTTCATCTTTTCGGGGTCGATAAACTAAGTAGCAGTTGAGTACTGGGGTCGATGTAATCGACTAGTCCCCTCCTCCCAAATTTCAGACCTTGTGCTTTTAGTAAAAAGGATTATTATTATTGATAAGTAACTATATAGTGGTTTGGCAGAATCGTTAAAACGTCGGGGAAAATTCCTTGCGAAATTTGGTTATGGTTGTTTATGTTCCGAATTCAAATTTCGCTGAGGTGCGCTTTGGTTTTTATCCTTCAAGAGTTGATAAAATATTGCACCAATCAAGTACTGAAATCGATATTGTCGACAGTTTGGCTCCTCTAAAATATATTCGTCGGCTTTATCTCGTATTCGAGAATTTAGTTTCTTCTTTGTTGAACGCTTCCTCTATGGTGATGGCGTTGATGACCTTGTAGATCAATTCTTTCATAGAAGGGTCGATGATATTCACTGCATGGTAATTTTGGTGGAGGATGAGGTTGATTTTGTTGAGCCTTTCTTTCCTGTCATTGGATTTCTTCCTTTTCTCTTCTGGTGGTTTCGAAGATTTTGTTTCCGATGGTGATGGTACACCGCCACTTCGGTCTCGTGACTCTGTTTCAAACGATTTAGGCTCAAGTCCAGTGGCTTCCAGTATTATTTTGAGCTGGTCCTTGTATCTTCAAAGAGGGCAACCCGGTAATCTTTTCTCTGAAATGTGCTCGCTAGATAAGACTTAACGTGGGAACCTTGACTTTTCCATTCTTTCTACATGTTCTGATTATTGAAGACGGTGCTTCAGGATCAGCAATTCGATGCTTTGACTGTTAGCTCTTTCCAACTCTTTATTGTGAGTCACAGATTGTTCCCATTCTATGCTCAAGATAGAAGTAAAATCATTGCTAGTAAAGGTATTCTAATTTTTGGATATCGCGGCGACATAGAGCCCAGGTTTCGCAGCCATATGGCAAGGATGAAATATATATTGATCATATATTGTTGTCACTGGTGATCTTTTTAGCCAATTTCAGTATTTCGGTAATCTTTAAACAAAAGCAAAAAACAGCAAAATGTATTAATCTCAGAGGACTGAAACCTGACGATGAATTATAATTAATAACTGTCATTAATTTCAATAAAACTAAGAATACATGTGAACGTTGTTCGTTTGATGGGGTAAGGGATAAATTTTCACGTTGCTTTTATTTCCGTCTGATTTATTTAGTGTAAAACATATCTTTCGTTCCTCTCTCTCTCTCTCTATACCACCCCACTCACAGGCCCCTTATCTTTCCACCCGCTCCTTCCCCCTGTATCCCTCCTTTCCCTCGCACATATTTTCATTTAGACATATCCGCCGTACCAACGACGTATTTATAGGCATTAGCATTTTCGTTGAAAACCATAGCTACAGTAAATATTAACTTTGCTAAATATATTGCTTCAAATGAAACATAGACAAGATCATCATCTAAACATAAAACTGACACAATAAATCCTACACACACACACTCACACAAGCACTCACATATACCTATGTGTGTGAGTGAAAGTGTATCAATGTGTGTGCATGTATATATATATATATTTGTATATACGCATACGTGTTCATTTACATATTTATAACATTCACATATATGAATATGTATGCGTATGTATGAATCTATCTATCTATCTATCTATCTATCTATCTATCTATCTATCTATCTATCTATCTATCTATCTATCTATCTATCTAGCTATATATATATATACCGGAGTAAACACATAAATGTGAAACAAGGTGGAAAAAAGAGTACTCAAATACCAGTGGTAGAGTAATATGCTTTATTTTAAGCAGCAGAAAATTCAACAAAATCTGTTACTCTGAGTTTCTCTAGCGAAAACTGTCTGATGAACGGCAACGAGAAACTCAGAGTAACAGATTTTGTTGAATTTTCTGCTGCTTAAAATAAAGTATATATATATATATATATATATATATATATATATATATATATATATATATATATATACATATATATATCTCCATCCGTCCGTCCGTCCGTCCTCGTGTGTATATGTGAATATAATATATATATATATATGATAAGCTTCTCTCCCGTTTCCATCTTTCAAATAATCTTAAAAAGTTATAAAGGATTGTCGGCTCAGGACTATAATAGAAGGACGTAACACAACCATGCTTGCGCCCATATACATACATACATGTATGTGTATATATATATATATATATAATGTGTGCGTGTGTGTATACAGAGAGAGAGAGAGAGAGAGTGAGAGAGAGAGAAAGAGAGATAGAGTGAGATAGAGAGAGATGCCCGTCTGCTTATACGTACCTGTCTTTCTATGAATCTATGTCGTTACCTGTCTATTTATCTAAGTATCTTTCTTATACATACCCGATACATATAGACACAATGAACTCTAAAATGAATGGTAAAAAGCGATGACAGAGACAAAAGTGCCCGCGCATGTGTTTTTGCCTGTGTAAGTTCGAGATTAGGATAAGTTTTGAAAAAAAAAGATAATAAAGAAATAAGAAAGAAGGAGAGGGGAGGGTGAAAGTTGGTTAATCTAGTGTCTTTAGGATTTTACCTTGGCATAATTGATCAACACCTGCAAATAAAAAGCGTGTTAAGCAAACACGAAGCAAAATAGGGTGAATAACATGAATAATTCTTTGTTGTACGATCAAACGAAGATGTTAGACGTGGGTCGAGGATCAAATTAAACACGTTCCACATTACATATACACAGAGTTACATTCACAGAAAGACACACATAAAAACAGAGTGAAGTGTCCAGAAAGAGTTATAAACAGTGACACACAAACACATGTGTATATATATAATATATATATATATATAATATATATATATATATATTATATGTATGTATATATGTATATATGTATATATGTATGTATGTATGTATGAATGAATGTGTATATGTTTGCATGTAAGGCGGTAAGGACGGCAGAGAGAAGGTACAATGCAATTGTGTGAGTAACTTTGTACCAATAAGAGCAGCACACATTTTCTAATACATGGTGCACACATTTAACTTATATAGAACTCAATACTTGTCTAGAGGAGCAAGATATGTTAATTCACTCAGTATCCGATTGCACTCAGCTGCTTGTGTATGTATGTATGAATGTATGTATGTATGTATGTATGTATGTATGCATGTATGCATGTATGTATGTATCTATGTATGTATGTATATATGTATGTATGTATGTGTGTATGTATGTATGTATGCATGTATGTATGTATGTATGCATGTATGTGTGTATGTATGTTATGTATGTGTGTATGTATGTATGTATGTATGTATGCATGTATCTTTGTATGTATGTATGTGTGTATGTATGTATGTATGTATGCATGTATGCATGCATGTATGTATGTATGTGTGTATGAATGTATGTCTATATATGTATGTATGCATGTATGTATGCATGCATGTAAGTATGTATGTATGTATGTATGTATGTGTGTATGTATGTATGTATGTCTATATATGTATGTATGTATGTATGCATGTATGCATGTATGTATGTATGTATGCATGCATGCATGTATGTATGTATGTATGTATGTATGTCTATATATGTATGTATGTATGTATGTATGTATGTATGTATGTATGTATGCATGCATGCATGTATGTATGTATGTATGTATGTATGTATGTCTATATATGTATGTATGTGTGTATGTATGTATGTATGTATTTATGTATAAAATCGGTGGAGCGTACAAAAATACGAGCGGCTTCTGGGGAAAAAATCCGCTACATACATACATAATCCTAATTTCAAAAATAAAATAGCACACCTCTTTTCGGATATTAACCCTGGCTATATCACTATGAACTCATCTTCTCACAAGTAAAACAACACAGGCGAAAACCGCTTTCAAATTACATACAACAGCACTATTGGCCTCCTCGGTCCTGTGGTAACTTTAAATCTCCCCATCCTTATCAGCTCATTATAAACACACAATTTACCTTCTGGGATACGTGAAATTACATGGTTCGCACCACCCATCTTCCTCCAGGTCAGATACCAAAATTACTTTTTACAATCTTAAAATGAAACTTTCCGCCACAACACATCTATTACTCCATTTTCAATAAATCTTCCATAAAAATTTCATACTCTACCACACCTAACCTAGGATCTATCATAGCTATTCTCAACAGTCGCAAACTCCGAGACCCGCTGGATGAACGTATAAATCCTTATATAGAACCCTAATCAGATCCGGACAAGAACAGTACCACAGCTATTAACTCTCCTAAGCTAAGTAATTCTAAAATGATGGCAGTATCCCCGAACCCTAATTACCAAATAGTGGGTACCAGTTCGAACATAACTATTCATTCCAATTCTGTCATAAACTCCCACTTAGACCCAAGTTTACCGATGATATGTCAACCTAAATTAGCCTCACAAGGAAGATTCTCTGACTATCAAACAAACGAAAAATCCTGTAACTGTCGTACATCCAATTTATGCCCTCTTGAAGATTTTTGCTTATGCAAATATGTGATATATAAATGCACTGTGATGACATCCCAAAATCCCAAGGCAATGATGTATATTGGGAGCACAGTAGACATTAAGCGTAGATATCGTACACATATTAATTCTTTTATTAACCCCCAAACCAAATTTTCTACTGCACTAGCTACACATATCCATAATCTCAAAGCACAAAATATACAGTACAAACTATCCTGGTCAATAGTAACAGGAGCACTCCCTTACAATTCATATACACGTAAATGTAAACTCTGTATTAAAAAATCATTAACTATTCTGCGTATGTATAATTCTTCAATGTTAAAAAGGTTTTAAGATGTTTTCTTCTCTTGTATAGACACAGGTATTATTCGACCTTTACTCATTTGGTAAACTCTTCATATTTTTGCTATAAATTATTATTTAAGTAAATTTGAATTGTAAAATATTTGAATTTACCTTCTCCTGTAACCCTCCACCTCTAATATTATTAATAGCTTTGTCATAACAGTATTATATTCTCTCCTCCTACTACTCTCTAAAAAGCGCCCCTAGCTCCTTAATAATACGTGTAGCTCTTTATAAAGTCTATCAACTTTGAATTGCACTACATCAGCATAACAAATGTAAACTTATCAGTTCGAAACTTCCCTG
>NW_021834050.1:5000-27011 GCF_006345805.1 Octopus sinensis | reverse complement strand
TTTAAGTTCCAACTTCAAATCACGCCTCATACTATATAGAATTGATTATTTCGATAGTGCGAAACTTCATGTTTGGAAAGTTCTAGTTTTGAATTCGAAATGATGCAAGTAAGTTGCTTATGAAAAGTCAAAGTGTTACGTTTATGAAGAGATGTCACTTCTTTTATGCAACGCAGAATTACTACTATGTAATAACGGTTTGAAACCTATATCTACATTCAAAGAATATATCAAAAACTGTTTCTGAATTTCCTTTGAATTACAGACTAAAATACTGACGCCATCACGAGGTAGACCTCGATGAAAACAGCTACTTTATATCTATATGTATGTGTGTATGAGCACGTGTTTGTATATGTATGCACTTGTCTCCTTGTGTGTGCATATCTGTGTGTGTGTGTTATGTAACTATGTACTATGTTTGTATGTATGGATGTGTATCTTTATATGTGTGGATCCGTGTCTCCATATGTGCCTGTTCATATAGTCTATATACCTATCCGTCTGTATATTGATCTGTTTATTTACATATCTAAATGATTACATAGAGAAATAAAGAAATAAAAAAATATTAAGAAATTCAAAAAATAAAAAATAGAAAATATAAAAAAAATATTCAAAAAAGCATACATACACACTCTCACCCACATACATACATACATACATTTATCTACCTGACAGTCCACTAACTATTCTACTCTACCTGTGTAAACTGTGGGTATGGAGGTATGGTATTTATTGTGTATATTTCCTATTTAATATTGGGGAGGTTTCATTTATAAGGACGTACTCCCGTATTTGTCTGAGTGTTGGGTCTTTTGGGTGCTTGGATAAGATGCGGATGTCAAGTTGACCCAAGTTACCTCCATGGTTTTTGGCTTAGTGGTTAGGACATACAGCTCACGATTCCGAGGTTGTGAGTTCAATTTTCAGCGACTCGGTGTGTCCTTGAGAAAGACACTTTTTAATTTCACGTTGTTCCAGTTCACTCAGCAGGCAACAATGGATAATTCAAAGGATGCTGTGTGACGCTGAATTTTCCTGAGAACTACCTCAAAGATGGCCGTGTCTGTGGAATTCTCAGCCATTTGCACCTTCGTTTCACAAGATGGCTATTGCATTCATCGAACCACCTGGACCTCTCGTCAGCGTAACGGAGGGAATGCTGGCACAACAAACTCTCTCTGTCACTCACACACACACACACACACACACATATATGTATGGTTGGTTGTGTATGTGCGTGTGTTTATGTATGTATGAATGCACATATATATATATATATATATACATGTGTGTGTATGTGTGTATAAATGTATATGCATACAGATATACATACATGTACTTTAACATACATATGCTTGTGCCTGTACATGTATTTAAAAAAAACTCAGCACTGTAACACACAAGCGAGTGTGGCTTGTTAGCATATACCATGTTTTTGCCGATTAATTTCTGGTATCCATCTATTTGCATGCAAACATGATACCTTTTCTTCCTTGCCACCGTTCGATCCACTATAATTTCGTAGATATATCAGACTAAGAGTTAAATATGTGAAGAATGCAAGGCTGATTCGAATATTCGAATCAGTACAGTGGGACGAGAAATTGAGGTCTATTGCTTCAGGACAACACATGCTGTCTAATTAGGATGGTATACTCAAAGTCAAGAAAGATGGCTGCGAGCGTGATTTTACCCTTGAAATGCTGTCAATCACATTTTCGATTCCATCTGATGCTTTAGGGAATGCTATATTAGTTCAAGAAAAAGAGAATGGCCAGGAATATATGCAAATATTATTTTGGTGGTGACTACACTATTTAAGATTCACAAATGGTATTCTTGACATTCTGATCGTCTTAGAAATTTTTCTAAATGTGTGTGTATATGTGTGTGTGTTTCTGTGTTTGTGTGTGTATGAGTCTGTGTGCTTGTGTGTGTACGTATGCGCATAATATATATATATATATTAATGATAAATCTCAGAGCGAGTTATAAACAGTAGCAGCAACACATCGTGACGTATATTTGCCATTTGAATATGGCTAACCCCTAAGGGTGGATGCTACTGTAGTTTGTAGCCCCAGGAAGACACCTCCTCCAGCTGGCTATAGCCACACTTTCTGTGCCCTATTAGTTTTTGATAGGGCACAGAAAGTGTGTCTATAGCCAGCTGGAGGAGGTGTCTTCCTGGGGCTACAAACCACAGTAGCATCCACCCTTAGGGGTTAGCCATATTCAAATGGCAAATATAAGTCACTATATATATATATTCTTTTACTTGTTTCAGTTATTTGACTTCGGCCCTGCTGGAGCACCCACTTAGTCGAAGAAATCGATGGCTGGAATTGTTCTTTGTAAATCTAGTACTTATTCTATCAGGGTTTTTTTGCCGAAGCGATAAGTTTCGGGGATGTAAACACACCAACATTGGTTGTGAAGCAGTGGTTGGGGTGGTACAAACAAAAACACAAATAGATAGATAGATAGATAGATAAATAGATAGATAGATAGATAGATAGATAGATAGATAGATAGATAGAAAAAAAAAACAAATAGATAAGATAGTATATAAGATAGATAGCTAGATAGATAGATAGATAGATATAGATAGATAGATAGATAGATAGATAGATAGATAAATAGATTATGATAGATAATAGATAGATAGATAAGATAGATAGATAGATAGTAGATAGATAGATATATAGATAGATAGATAGATAAATAGATAGATAGATAGATAAAAGATAGATAGCTAGATAGATAAATAAGATAGATATATAGATAGATAGATAGATATTAGATAGATAGATAGATAGATAGATAATAGATAGATAGATAGATATTAGATAGATAGATAGATAGATAGATGATAGATAGATAGATAGATAGATAGATAATAGATAGATAGATAGATAGATAGATAGTAGATAGATAGATAGATAGATAGATAGAAGATAGATAGATAGATAGATAGATAGATATGACGGGCTTCTTTCAGTTTTCGTCAGCCAAATCCACTCACAAGACTTTGATCGGCCCGATGACATAGCCTAAGTTGCCACACAATGGGACAGAATCCTGAGCCATGTGGTTGGGAAGGAAGCTCCTTGCCACACAGCCACACCTTATTATCATAAAACAATTTTTACCTATGTACTATACTCCTGATTGGCAGAGAGTGATTTTGCAAGCACACAGAATAAATTACTGTAACATAAAATTAAGTGTAAATGAAAAGCCAGTTTGAAGTGGTTTTCATAGATTACAAAACTGATTAAAAGGTAGCAGATACTTATATTAAGAAGAAGAAGAAAAAAAACAACGGCAACAATAACAACAGCATCAAGAAATTTCATTGGTTTACAAAGTTAGATAGATATATGTATATAAATAGCTATAATTATATATATATGTGTATATATATATATATATGTATATATATATATATATATGTATGTATATATATAATATATATATGTGTGTATGTGTGGTGTGGTGTGTGTGTGAGTATGTATACATATATATATATATATACATATATATATACAAGTATATATATTTATACATGATTATATTTATACAACTATATATATATATATATATACATATATTTATATATGTACAAGTACGCATTATATATATATATATCTATATATATATATATATATATGTATATTATATATATACATATATATATAATATATATATATATATATAGTATATGTATATATATACATATATATATAATATATATATATTATGAATATTGGCATATGCATATATATATATATATTATATATCTATATATATATCTATATATATATATATAATAAATATATATAATATGTATTATTTGCATAGCATATGCACATGCATTACCTATATGCATACACGTAAAATGAGATTCCATGCAGATAAAAATCAAATATTTATACGTCACTAATATGTGAACGCCGTGTGGTTTTTTTGTCTCTGCATCTGCATCAGTTAAGTGATCAACATTCAAGTACTTGTTAGATACGATTTTTCAACGGTTAGTATTGCCATGTTATTGATTCGTTATCGACATATTAATTTCCTGAATATTATGCACGAATTTCACCTCCCTCAGTGTCTTTTAACAATAGGCGCAGGAGTGGCTGTGTGGTAAGTAGCTTGCTAACCAACCACATGGTTCTGGGTTCAGTTCCACTGCGTGGCATCTTGGGCAAGTGTTTTCTGCTATAGCCCCGGGCCGACCAATGTCTTGTGAGTGGATTTGGTAGACGGAAACTGAAAGAAGCCTGTCGTATATATTTATATATATGTGTATATATGTGTATGTGTGTGTGTTTGTGTGTGTGTGTTTGTCCCCCTAGCATTGCTTGACAACCGATGCTGGTGTGTGTACGTCCCCGTCAATTAGCGGTTCGGCAAAAGAGACCGATAGAATAAGTACTGGGCTTACAAAGAATAAGTCCCGGGGTCGATTTGCTCGACTAAAGGCGGTGCTCCAGCATGGCCGCAGTCAAATGACTGAAACAAGTAAAAGAGTAAAAGAGTAAAGAGCTATAAATTTGGGAAAAAAGTCTTTATTGTAGGAAATGATGTTTCCAATTCTGTTAGAATGTTTAATTTAGAAAAAATGAATTTCAAGACTTATCAGCATTAGTATTTTAGAATGTTTAATTTTCTCGTGTAATAGTGTCTAATCAGTATCATCTGCTTAGCTCTTTCATTAGTGCAATAATGTTCTGCCTTCGAAATTCCATAATATGTTTGGTATATACGGCAGAAATTCGAATCGCGAATGTAAACTTCATGTCAAAATTGCTCAGATTATTTGCGCATTCTAGAAAATAAATATATCCTTTGTGGTGCGATTAATTTCTGTCGGAAAATCTGTCAGAACCCAATATTTCGTGTGTGTGTGTGTGTGTGTGTGTGTGTGTGTGTGGTGTGTGTGTGTGTGTGTGTGTGTGCATGTGTGTGTGTGTGTGTGTATGCGTGTGTGTGTCTGTGTAATATTTTAGACTAGTACGAATATGTCAATTAGTGTGTTAATGTGTTGATTCAAGCACTGCCGCAGTTTGGGCTACCTGGTGTCATCTGTACTTGGGGTATATTCCTTTTGGATCTACACGAGGAATTCGGTTATGTTAGCTGACATAATAATTGGTTAAGGAAGCTGAAGATGGATTTGGTACTCGTCTTTATTTTGTACCACCATCATTTCGCCCCATCCTTTTACTGTCCCTTAAGGGTAGGATTCTATATATCATGCTATGTTGCATCGATTTTGCAGTGTACATTCATACATAAAGTAGTTTTTCGCAATAGATCTTGAGTTTAGTCGGCCATAACAACATGACAGCCATTTTATTATGATAACAATTCAATATCTTTAGCGAGACACAAATTTATCTATGAATGTACCTGATATGACACAGACTGCAAAATGGATGCAATGCAACTTCATGCATAGAATACCATCCACAAGGGACTGTAGCAGGGTCGGTCGAAGCGATCGTAGTACAAAATAAAAACCAATACCAACTGCATCGGTTCCCTTAATCAATTATATGATATATATATATATATATAATATTTTGTGAAATTTGATTTAGTATTTCTAATTTGAATTTTTCCTTGTAAGTTTGGAATTATATTCCCTAATATTATTATATATATATATATGTGTGTGTGTGTGCGTGTGTGTGTGTGTGGAGAGAGAGAAAGAGAGAGAGAGAGCTACATAGATATTTATGTATGTATATCGTGGTACTCTATCGGTTACGACGAAGAGAGTTCTAGTTGATCCGATCAACAGACTGCTCGTGAAATAAACTTGCAAGTGGCTGAGCACTCCACAGACACTTGTATCCTTAACGTAGTTCTCGGGGAGGTTCAGCGTGGCACAGAGTATGACAAGTCCGGCCCTTTGAAATACAGGTACAAGAGAAGCTGGAAGAAAGATTGAGAGGAAGTTGTGGTGAAAGAATACAACAGGGTTCGCCACTATCCCCTGCTGGAGCCGCGTGGAGCTTTAAGGGTTTTCGCTTAACAAACACTGACAATGCCCGGTCTGGAAGTCAAAACCGCGATCCTATGACCACGTGTCCACTGCCCTAAGCACTGGGTCATTGCACCGCCACATATATGTATATATATGTGCTGTATATGTGTGTGTGTGTGTGGATGCATATAGATGCATATATATATATATATATATATATATATATATATACATACACGGCAAGAGGTGCAGATGAGAGTAGCTATATCAAACTCCATTCTTCACCAAGAGCCACTTATTAGACGAGGTTCTTCGAAATAACAGAGTAGCACAAAACGGCGGTGCATCAGCATGGCCGCAGCTCTGAGCTGAAACTAGAGAAAAAAATACATACATATATATACATATATACATCTATATATATATATGTATACATCTTTTATATATATATATATAATATATATATATATATATATATATATATAAAAGATGTATACATATATATATATATATAGATGTATATATGTATATATATAGTATATATGCATATATATATATGCATATATATATATATATATATATATATATATATATAAATGCATGCATGTATGTATGTATACTATTCCTTTTTTTTATAACGTTGAACTCGAAATAGAAAAGGTATATAATTGCTTTTGAATAGTTTTTATCTCATATTTAAACGCAAATATTTAGATCTTTTCGACTTCGTTTTCAGCCTTTAAAAAAAATTTCAAGTTCTTTCGATGCGTCAAAATTCCTACGACATAATCTTTTTTTCTTTTTGTTTTTTCTTTTGCTTTTTTGTTGTTTTGTGCGTGTATTTGTGTTTGTGTTAAATTCCACCCAGCATAACAACTGGTGTTGTTTTCTTTACGTCCCCCGTAACTTAGCAGTTCGGCAAATTAAACTATGTACCAGACTTAAGAAAAAGCATTGAGATTCGATCTGTTCAGCCCTTCAAAGCGACTCCCCAGCATAGCTGTACTCCGATGACTGAAAAAAAAATGCAAAGCATAATCAATTATCCCTTAAACAGCAGTCAAATTGCCGTGCAGCGGAACTGAACGCGAAACATTATGGTTACAAAAGCGAGCTTTTTAACCACACATGCTTGATAGTGTAAATTTTTCTTAAAATGCAAAACTATAAGAATATTAAATGTAATCCTGAATTACGGAATACTACACGCACCACAATTTGCTCCATATGCATTGGCATTCTCACTTACTTCCTTTAACAATCTTAACAATTCATCCACCTTTTTTTTTCGTACGTAAATTTTATTAGCTACGTTCTACCATATTTCTGATACACGTTTGACACATTTTCAGTGGCTGCATCGCATTATCCTATCAATTGGTTGAATGAACAAAGAAATTATCAATCGTTTCAGTTACAACACGAAACAGGCTCATAAATTTTTTCTTCAGATTTTACATTGAAAATAAATCATCCTTAAAATGCGTCTCTTACAGTTTATAAACATGGCTGACAAATGACGAGACGGCAGCCTCTTCATAGTTTTTTTAAAAACAGTGACTTAATAAAATTCCATTTATTTCTAACTGTGTCAGTTCGTTGTGCTTTTCTGAATATTATTAGCGACTTTTTTTTATAGAATCAGTAAATGAGTTTTGTTGGTTTCGCTAGAAATTATTATTATCATTATTCAGTAGTTTTATTTTTATAGCGTGCTTTCACTTCACTACCGAGCGCAGCCTCTGTGTGCCTTGGGTATGTGCTGTGTTTTGTTGTGATGCTCTGATGGTTACTGTATTGAAAATGTTTTGCGTAGTATGTGTGCAGTGCCCAGTAGTGCAATTTTCTGTATGTTATATGTGTTTGTAAGTCCTGGTGTTTTTGTTATGTATTTGTCTGAATATTTTTTTATCATGCCTAATGCACCTACTATGATAGGAATTGTTTCTGTTTTTAGACTCCACATTCGGGTTACCTTTATTTCCAGTTCTTTGTATTTTGAAAGTTTCTCCATTTCTTTTAGAGACACGTTGTCATCTGCTGGTATTGATACATCAATTAGAAAGCATTTTTTTCTTCATGATCTCTGAACAATATTATCCTGTCTAGTATTTTTCACTAAAATATTTTGATGTGATTTGAAGAAATTGCAACTGTTATTTCTCGCACATCTTGCATCCACCAATGATCTTCGGTGGCTTAGTAAAAACACAGTTGTATTACATATAGTTAATTGACAAAGTATATAAAATGATAGGTCGAATGGCAACGTAAACCGGATTCTGAATGTCTACTTCTTAATTCAATATATGTCGTCATTATCAATTTTCTCAAACAAGATATGACAAGCATATTATATCAAGTGAAAAACTTTTCACAGTTTCCATATATGGCTGTGCGAATTGAATGATATCGGTAATAACTTTTGTTGCATTGTACGATTAGATTAACACATAAAAGAGAACACACAGATAATAAAACCTGAATAGATTAGTATGTATATTGATATTTCTCTCTTTTGAACTAAAGATTGGTGTAGAGTATAGTACCGTACAAGAGATAGTGCCATGTGGACTTTATGCTTATTTTCAAGGTTATATCTATAGCAGTTCAAAAGGCGGTCAGCTGCCAGAATCGTAAGCACGCCGGGCGAGATGCTTAGCGGTATTTCGTCTGCCGTTACGCTCTGAGTTCAAATTCCGCCGAGGTCGACTTTGCCTCTCATCCTTTCATGGTCGATAAATTAAGTACCAATTACGCACTGGGGTCGATATAATGGACTTAATCCGTGTGTCTGTCCTTGTTTGTCCTCTCTGTGTTTAGCCCCTTGTGGGTAGTAAAGAAATAGTTATTTCGTCTGCCGTTACGTTCTGAGTTCAAATTCCGCCGAGGTCGGCTTTACCTTCATCCTTTCGGGGTCGATAAATTAAGTACCAGTTACGCACTGAGGTCGATGTAATCGACTTAATCCCTTTGTCTGCCCTTGTTTGTCCTCTCTGTGTTTAGCCTCTTGTGGGTAATAAAGAAATAGGTATTTCGACTTTGCCTTTCATCCTTTCAGGGTCGATAAGTTTAGTACCAGTTATGCACTGGGGTCGATGTAATCGACTTAATCCCTTTGTCTGTCCTTGTTTGTTCCCTCCATGTTTAGCCCCTTGTGGGCAATAAAGAGATATATATTTATAGCAGCTGAGAGGAAATAAAAATTCTGCAATTTCTAAATTTATAGTACGATCAGTGAAAGATTTTCCCATTTCTCAAATAATCGATCAAGCACAATATTTTGGGAACTGAATTTTGAGCGATGAAGTGAATCGGAGGTCGCAGGATGACATTGAGACCAACTCTTGGCTCAACGCATTCCGAAAGATGAGAATGATATAACGCAAAGTATATTTCAACCTTAAAGTTCTAAGCTGCAAACTCATTGCACTATGATTCTATTAACAGTAGCAAGAGGAATTTGAAGATTTTCGGCAATTTTTCGCTGGCTAAGATCAACCTCAGATGGAATAACAATACGACCTCTTTGAAAATCTAACAGTTCTGCTGAATTTTTTGTGCGTGGTATGGTTACTCTTCGCAAATGCTTAATACAATGGCACCTGGAATGAAAAAGAATGATTGCATTGTAAATTCTACACCGCTGAAAACATATTAAGACGCTTAGATCAGAAATTTTGAAAATTAAAGGCATCTATTTACTTCCTGTATGTCTTTGTGTATATTTTTATATATAAAAGTGAGATTGTGTGAGTGTCTGTCCCCTTCGATTTAGATTCCTAACTCCTCCCACATTTTGCGGTGCAGTTTAACCCAAACCGGGTATCTTATGGTCGTGATTCATATCGAGCCCTTCTGGGTATTAGCGCGCGTCTACGATGAGTCTAAGATTTAAAAAAAAATTTACCATCAATTTTTCCCATTTTTAATGCATTTTTGGCATATATACGGGAAGTAACTCTCTAAAAATTTATTATTAAATCTCAGAACGTAAAAAGCTACAGTAACCCCCCTCCCTTTGTGGTTAGCCATATTGAGATGGCTATTATACTTTACATCTCTAAAAATGCTTATATAGTTATTTCCCTTACAAACCCGAGCAACGCCGGGCGATACTGCTAGTTCTCTATAAATTCGTATACAAATCAACTTCATGTAAATGTGACCATTAGGTTTTCACAGGTAACTGACCCACAAATGTTGCTAATGTATTTTTCTTAGGTATAAAGTTTATAGTAAGGAATCAAAATCGTCTTCCTCCTATCATTGCGCTTTTATAAATGCATTACCTTATGGATTTCTTAATTATAATTATCAAAGTATCAGCAATTATCCAAGCGGCAACACAACCCAGATAACACTTTTGTCAAAGATTGTAACAACTTAGGGCAATAGTTCTCAACCGGGGTTCATATAGCCCCTGAGTGTCCATAAAAAAATGTTGTCGGTCCACGCAGCAAAATATTAAATTGATGATCTGCAATAATAATTTAAGGGCAGTTGAAAAAAAAAATTTTATATGTGTGTATTAGTATGTATTGCAAGAAATAGATTGGTTCCTTTCTCTAATATTTTACATAGTTTAAGTTGTGCAAGTGAAGGTCTGAAAACCAAAATAGGAATTTTGAAAGGAGTTTCTATAAAACTAGTTTTTAAACATGGAATGGCAATGGAGATCCACCAACATGAAATAGCAATCAAAGGGATCCATATTTAAAGAATGGTTCAGAACCCCTACCCTAGGGGAGTACATACAAATTTAAGGAAGTTAGCGAAAGCAATTTGGAACAGTTTTCCCCGAAGAACTAAATATTCGCAAGTGAATTCACAAATTTAAATTGCAAAAAAAGTTAAAATGCAAACAAATAACAGAAAATAATTCCATCATATTACAATAATAACATCGTTTCTTAATTTAATGTTAAATTCACGTGATTTCGGAGCAGCTAAAGCGAAACTTTCCTTCCGAATGATTTCAGATAATGGAAAAGCACTGTACTTTTAATTAGACATTTACCTTCGTCTATTCGAGTTTTATCGAAGTTGTTTTAATTTGCAATTTAATAGGAAGTTTTTTTGCATTATGCATTTTGGATTAGAATAAAACATGAGACCGCTTAAAGCTACTTACGCTTACAATATATATATATATATAATATATATATATATATATATATAGAATATGAGATATATACATATATATATATGTATATATATGTATATAGATACATATATATATATATATATATTATATATATATATATATATATATATACACATATAGATATATACATATATATATATGTATGTATATATATACATATATATATGTATATATATAAATACATATATATAACATATATATATATACATATACATATACATATGTGGGGAGTGGTGGACGGATAGGTGTGTAAGCCGTGAGGTGAAGATGCACTATTGAAAATTTAGAGAAACGCGATAAGAAGGCTTTTTAGCATTATATGCGCGTTATCGTATATTTTGGAGAAAGGTGTGAACAAAAGTGGTTGTTCTGAAATAATATTAAATTTTTAAATATTCAAATTGGATTAAAATTAATTAGCAGTATTCTGAAATGATAAGTGAATACTATTAATAATTATAAGAATTAAAACAAATTATTTCGCTTCAAACTTTGTATGAAATTATTCTTTTCTACACTAGGGACAAGGCCCGAAATTTTATGGGAAGGGACCAGTTGATGAGATCGAATCCAGTACGCAACTGATACTTAATTTATCGACACGAAGAAGCTGAAAGGGAAAGCCGACCTCGGCGGAATTTGAACGCAAAGACAGATGAAATACCTAAAAGCATTTCGCCCGGCGTGCTAAAGTTTCTATTTCTTTACTGCCCGCAAGGGGCTACACACAGAGGGGACAAACAAGGACAGACAAACGAATTAAGTCGATTATATCGACCCCAGTGCGTAACTGGTACTTAATTCATCGACCCCGAAAGGAAGAAAAGCAAAGTCGACGTCGGCGGAATTTAAACTCAGAACGTAACGGCAGACGAAATACTTATTTCTTTGCTACCCACAAGGGGCTAAACACAGAGAGCACAAACAAGGACAGACAAACTGAGTTGGTCGATTATATCGACGCCAGTGCGTAACTGGTACTTTCGATCCCGAAAGGTGAAAAGCAAAGTCGACCTCGACGGAATTTGCACTCAGAACGAAGCGGCAGACGAAATACTGCAAGGCATTTCGCCCAGCGCGCAACACAAATTGATACCAAAATGTCACCAAATACAGGAAATGTAACGAATCAAATTTGCAATATGGACTTACTTTTAATTACAAACATAATGAACTTACACCTATCTGCTTAATTTGTTATGATTACGTTGCCATTGAAAGAATGAAACCCATATTCTTTTATTCTTTTACTTGTTTCAGTCATTTGACAGCGGCCATGCTGGAACACTGCTTTTAGTCCGACAAATCGACCCTGGGACTTATTCTTTGTAAACCTAGTATTCATTCATCGGTTTTTTGGTGTACTTCTAAGTTTCGGGGACGTAAACACAAAAACATCGGTTGTCAAGCGGACACACACAGCCTTTCAAGAATTTGGACCTCGAGATATCCATTTCTAGCGACTTCGAGGACCACCTCCCAGTGGTATCAGGCGTCAACGAAGAGCCCTCGACAACAACAAGACGACCAAGGTGTTTTTTCCAGGGTCTGGGGTCTCCCGCCCCTAAGCCCTAGACCATCATCTAATCACCCTTACCCGTCTTGTTGCTTAACAACAACAACACACACACACACACACACACATAAAGATGCGATGGGTTTCTTTCAGCTTGTCTAGAAAATCCACTCATGACAACTGCCCAAGTTGCCACGCAGTGGGACTGAACCTGCAAACATGATGATGGGAGGCAAGCTTCTTACTACACGGCCACGCCTGTGTCTATACCTATAATTGAAATATTTTGATTCAAGGCATCTCTCCGATTTTCGAAATTCAGGAGGAACATTTTGAAAAACCTATCATAATATTTCGGTTAAGAGAAGCATTGTCTCGAGAACTGTATTTATACTGGGAAGCACTCCGTCGGTTACGACGACGAGGGTTCCGGTTGATCCGAATCAACGGAACAGCCTGCTCGTGAAATTAACGTGTAAGTGGCTGAGCACTCCACAGACACGTGTACCTTTAACGTAGTTCTCGGGGCTATACAGCGTGACACAGAGAGTGACAAGGCTGGCCCTTTGAAATACAACAGAAACAGGAAGTAAGAGTGAGAGAAAGTTGTGGTGAAAGAGTACAGCAGGGATCACCACCATCCCCTGCCGGAGCGTCGTGGAGCTTTAGGTGTTTTCGTTCAATAAACACTCACAACGCCCGGTCTGGGAATCGAAACCGCGATCCTATGACCGCGAGTCCGCTGCCCTAACCACTGGGTCATTGCGCCTCCACGTATTTATACTATAGACATAATTAAATTAAAGTTGTTTAATTAATTTCAAGAGCAAAATTTTTAAAAAGTCATCGATGAAGACATTGTGTTACCAGCAGCGATTAAAATTAAATACATTCCTCACAGCAAAAATTTGAAGATGAATTAACGAAGGTCTCACAGTGAAATATTACTGTTGGTAGCCGTGTTTTAGAAGATAGCCGATTCCATGAACTTATTGGGTGAATTTTATTATTATACAATTCCAATGCGTAAAATGGCTAACATTAGTAACTCAGAACAATTATCTGTTTTATTATTACCCACAAGGGGCAAACAAAGAGGGGACAATACAACCTGATGTGGGGTCAGATTCTCGGATGGGGTTACAAAAAGGATGAGATTAAAAATTCAAAAATTCACAAAAATGCAAAAATTATAAAATCGAATGAAAAAACAGACCGGAAGACATTACAAGTGGAGTGGGGGCGGGTTCAGCTCGGACCCCACGAGCCCCGCCTCACCACTGATACTTTTGGTTTCGTTCTGATTTACATTTATGTGGTGTCATCCATTCTCAACTTCCGTGCTACATCCTTCCATCGTTCTTCATACACTCTTTTAGTCAGGCATTTTCTCTCCAGCCCTATCTTCCTTTTCAGGTGGTAGATGAAGTAATTCATCAACCCAGGGCCGGATATGAACTTGCCTGACCGTATACCTTTCATTCTCGTCTTCCATATCACCTCTTTCGCAATTGCTACCACAACGAGAAAACAATTCTTACCTTCTTTCGCGAGGAAATCTGGTGGGTCAATTTTTTTAATACACTCAGTCGACAGCTGTACTCTTCGTGTGCTTGACAACAGCTGTTCGGCATAAACCCACACCTCAGACACGACCGAACAATGAACAATAGCGTGCGGGACGGTTTCCCTATCCCGTCCGCATCTTGGACACATCGGACTGTCTTGGCCACCGTGCCTTGCGAGTTTATCCCGAACAGGTAGAGCTCCTCGTAGCATTGCCATGCCAGAGACTTCTGGAAGTTGTCCAGTGTCTTCGGCTCGAACGTACGTCGGAACAGACTGGCCAGCTGATTATCGTCGAGACCCAGGGTTTCCCCCAAGGTGTCTTCACATTTCGCCTCTACCAACCCTCTATAGAAGAATGTGGTGGAACCCCCACCGCAGGCGTTGCCCGAGCGACGGAATAGCAGGAGAGCCTTGCGACACTCCGTATGCAGCGATTAAAATTAAATACATTCTTCACAGCAAAAATTTGAAGATGAATTAACGAAGGTCTCACAGTGAAATATTACTGTTGGTAGCCGTGTTTTAGAAGATAGCCGATTCCATGAACTTATTGGGTGAATTTTATTATTATACAATTCCAATGCGTAAAATGGCTAACATTAGTAACTCAGAACAATTATCGGGATATATCAGGCATTGTTACGAGAATAGTGTCCACGTAGGCTTGTTGATCTGTCAATTGTGATATGGACGTAGCTCAGCGGAAATGATTTTCACAAGAGTCTCTTTTATTTCAGAGAAGTAGGCCTTTAATTGAATGGAAGAATATTTGGAATGTGTAATAAAGAATGGCAGGCAGCAATGGGACGAATGAAAGCTTGATTTCAAGTTAAAGTCATATCTGTTAGCGAAATTCCTATTTTCACTTAGCACATGATTTACGAGAGGTATTAGATTCTAACAAAATTGCTGCTGCTCGGAATACAGTATTACAAGACGTAGTTTAATTATTAACTTTTATAAACTTGTACACTAAATAGTCGCCTCTTCGCAAATCCAATTTCAGCAAACATTATTGAAAACGGAAGTGTAGTGTCTCTCAACTGGACAATTTTTGAAACGGTTATTAAAATTTGTTAAAATGACATAATATTCCTGTCAGTGCAAAATTCAGATTTTGCTAATTTGTTTCACAAAGAAGATTGATTATGTAAATTAAGCAATTCATTTGATGTTTCTAGAAAACTTAATGAACTTAAAATGTTTCGACAAGGAGGGGAAACCAATATTTTCAAATTAAATCTAAAATACAAGCTTTCAATAATAAAAAAATAATAAATATATGAAAAGGCAAAACAGAAAATGATGAATTAAAAATGTTTCCGTATACAAATGATGCAATTTTGAAAACGCACTGAATTTTCATTTGATCAAGCAAATGATAATTGATTATTTGCAAAGTCCAGAAGGAAAAATTTTAGAAATAGTTGTGGCCAAAATTAAATCATAACCAATTAGATTCGTTTCACAAGTCATTCACAGCTGAAGTAGCGTGCATAAAATCATCCGCTATTAACAACTCAGAACGGATATGCAGAACTTTCGACCGATTCAAATTGCAGGCTTGAATTTCTTGTGAAAACTTTAAATGCATTTTGGCATGGGGGTTTCCGCTTAAAATTCTTATTTTCCGGCTTAAATTTGAAACACTTTTGTCTAGTAAAACAACGTATTTATGCAAATCAACGTTTTCGTTGTTGAGTGGCTTTAAATTCTAAAAAATCGTTCCAGGATTTAGAAATCGCTTTGGACCAGCATTTACAAATATTGCACCGAGATTTGGTTCATTGTGCAAAAATAAACAGTGGCTTCCATCATTAAACATTCCAAATCTTCTTCCATTCCATTAAAGGCCAACTTCCCTGAAACAAAAAAGAGATTTTTCCTTTTCTAATAAATTTAAAGCTAAAAAGACATTTTCCTTTTCTATTAAATTTAGAGCTAAAAATTAAGAGTTAGTTTAGTTATTTTTTTATTGTTCTTGTAAAATATGATGAGGTTTGCGAAGAATTACGGCAATTGTTTTATTTATTATTTTTTCCTGAGCAGAAAAGTTTTACGCTTATATTTTTATATTAACTGTAATTTTGGATTTTATTTTTACTCGAGAAGCATAACACATGTGATGATGTACTCTTTCTGTTATTTAAAAACATTGGTTTATTTTTGTATTATTTTTTAACCTAAGATGGTTGCATATGAAAAATGTTGATTTATGATTTAATTTTTCTTAAACTCAGTAGTTGCTCCTGGTTCTCATTGATTTTAACTCTTGTTCGAAAAACATTATTTATCGTTATTTATTGATTTATTTTATTTTATTTTTCTTTGTCAAAACACACGCCTTGTTTATGTTTGCCAAATAAATATGAATGCTTCCTTTTACACATAATCACCTCTTTCCAACTGTAAAAAAATCCATACGATTTATATCTCAGTAAAAACATAGATCTACGTAACTTAAGAATTTTGTTTACACAAGGAATTATTCCAAGGGTGGCGCTTCCTCTAAAGAAGTGTCACTTAAATAGTTCTAGGAGTAGAACATTACGTATCTAGTCTTCCGTAGGAAAGTTCACTAGCGGCTGACTTTTACTAAAACTGTGCGCAGTCAGGCACGCAGAGACAATTTCGAATTATTTCTGCCACCAAATTTGAGCAAATCAACAAATTCCATTTTAAAATGCGGGCTGCACTTGAAATCTTTTGGGTTACATGAACCAGACTAGAGGTATTTACTAGTATAAATTACTAAAATTATTCAGTTGTGTCTGAGGAGAGTCATTTTCTTTTTATGCCTTATAATTTAATACACTCACCGGTAAAATTTCCACTAATTTCTTTGTATTTTCCTAAAAATTTTGGTGCGTCTTGCAACCTTTTCAATAGTCTTGACTCTAGAATTATATATATATCAGAATGGGTTATACTAATCAGTGCGCACAGTTTATTTAAACTACAGTTCTTTACTCAGCTCTATACTTTCAGCTTGATGAGAAGCAGTTTCACTGGTGTTGTGAGAGGTGCGACGAAAGGCAGTACTTCACAACAAAGTATCATCGGTATTACTTGTAATAGTGGAGGCGCAAAGGCCCAGTGGTTAGAGCAGCGGACTTGCGATCGTAGGATCGCGGTTTCGATTCCCAGACCGGGCGTTGTGAGTGTTTATTGAGCGAAAACACCTAAAGCTCCACGCGGCTCCGGCAAGGGATGGTGGTGATCCCTGCTGTACTCTTTCACCACAACTTTCTCTCACTCTTACTTCCTGTTTCTGTTGTACCTGTATTTCAAAGGGCCGGCCTCGTCACTCTCTGTGTCACTCTCTGTGTCACGCTGAATATCCCCGAGAACTACGTTAAGGGTACACGTGTCTGTGGAGTGCTCAGCCACTTACACGTTAATTTCACGAGCAGGCTGTTCCGTTGATCGGATCAACCGGAACCCTCGTCGTCGTAACCGATGGAGTGCTTCCATCCCATCCATTACTAGTAATATTGGTTTCCAAATTTGGCACAACGCCATGATTACATCGATCTCAATATTCAACTGGTCCTTGCTTTATCGATTCCGAAAGAATGGAAGACAAAGTCAACGCCGCCGGCTTTTAAACTCAGATCGTGAAGACGGATGAAATATCGTTGTGATAAACAAATTTGTCAGATGGCTGCCTTGCAAGGATCAGTAACGTTGCTTTCAAATTTTTGCAGAGAGGCAGAAATTTCGAGGGAGGAGGGAAATCAATTACATTGACTGGTATTTACTTTATCCACCCAGAAAGGAGGAAAATCAAAGATAACCTCGGCGGAATTTAGACCTGAACCTAAAAACGGAGAAAATGCTGCTAAGCATTTTGTCCGACATGCTACCGAACCTGGAAGCCCACCGCCTTACAATTAATTGTGATATAGTTAACTATTGGGTTGTCGGAAAGTTCGTGCCGATTTTAAAGGAAAGAAAAAGGTCAATAGATATTTGCCATTACATTTTTAAACAACCAAATATGAACTATTTTGTTGCACAGTGCGTCTCTAACTTTCCTTTAACTTGAAAATACCCTCTTTCCAGAATTGAGGTGGTTTCATGGCAAAGAATTCATTAAGGTATCTTTTAACGTCATCCAAAGAATTGAAATTTTTACCATTCGGACTATTCTGTAGAGACCTGAATAAGTGGAAATCCGAAGGAGCAATATCTGGTAAACATGGAGGGTGTGGTAACACATCCCAGCCGAGCTGCAGCAAATTTTTGTCTGGTTCCCAAAGCATCAAGTGCCGAAAATGAACTTTCTTATCTTCCATTTTAAAGGGTTACAGAATTAACACAGGTTATTGGAACATAAACCTTCTTCCACGAAAAGATAGCTTAAACTGTGCTCTAAACGGAGATGTAGTCAAATCCTATTCTATGGACTCAACCATATTCTAAAATAAGTAGAAAGGTAAGCTACTATAAATCGGCACGAACTTTCCGGACAACCCAATATTTCTTTCCGTTGCAACATAAGAGAGGCTTTATAAAAGTTAGCTCTCACCCTTGTCAGAATTTAATGTGTAAGGACAGCGAATGCTGTTTCTTGTTTAGTATTCATCCTTGGCAGAAAATAACCGTGTAAATTTATTTCCCTTTGTTTTTACTTTCCTAGTTTGTAAAATCCTTCGTCAGTGAGGATGAAAATGTCACCCAGAAAAAAAAGCTTGTCGAATCAAAATCTAATTGGATGATACTGAAATGTCTTAGAAAACATATAACTGCATATCTGCAAGATAATATGACGTTTCGGCGTAACTTCTGAATGACGACAGCAAATTATCGGAAAATCTTCAGAAGAATTCGAAAATATTTCTTCAAATAGAAATTACGAAATTTCCTTATCATCCATGTGATTATCAAGAATTATTCAGTGACAAAAAGATAGTAAACTGTGATATTGGTCTATGTAAATGAAATTTTCTGGCTGTATTGTTTACGATTCTCATAGTTATTAATTTCATATGAATCTTCTATGTTGGTTTTGTATGCATTAATATATTTTATGAATTCAGTCTCTGTCTCATATTCAGAGAATTCATTTTAATGTTTAAAGCATTTCTGTAAGAAAGCTGGGCAAAATGCTTGGCGGCGTTTTGTTCATCTTTATGTTCTGAGTTCAAATTGCAAATATATAGACTTTGCTTTTTTTTCCTATATGACACCGAGAATATTTTTCGATAGTGTTTTCTCATATGAATGTGTGAATGTAGAGTGGGCAATCTTCTGGCTTGCAGCTACCGAGATGACCGAATCAATGTACCGCACAGAATCAATCTCTGTCGTATCAACGTTTAACCCAAGATCATTCTACACACATTAAAATATGGTGTTTAATCTTATGGAGTCAGTGCAATGTGGATATGTTGCAATCTCTCCTCCTGTTTGTTGTTTGTTCCTTCTCGAGCCACGCCTGGCTCATAAGGGCCAGTTTCCCGGTTTCCTTGGCGTATAGTTTCCCAACCCGGACGGGACGCCGGTCCATTGCAGATGAGCTGCAAGATGCAGGAGGAAAAGTGAGAGAAAGTTGTGGCGAAAGAGTCAGCAGAAGTTCGCCATTACCTTCTGCCGGAGTCGCGTGAAGTTGAGGTGTTTCGCTCATAAACACACACATCACCCGGTCTGAGATTCGAACCCGCGATCCCTCGATCGTGAGTCCGCTGCTCTAATACCGAGGCCATGTGTATCCACTAGGCTTTACCTTTCATCACTTGGGATCGATAAAGTAAGTACCAGCTGCACACTGAGGTCAATATAATCGACCTGCCCTATACCCTGAAATTGCTGCCCCGTGCCAAAATCTGAGTCTAATAATTATTGCTTTCAATAAGGCGTTAAGATGGCGGAATCGTCAGCACGCTGAACAAAATACTAAGCGGCGATTTCGTCCGTCTTTATGTTTTGAGTTCAAATTCATCTTTCATCCCCCTCTTTTTCTCTCTTTTCTCTTTTACTTGTTTCAGTCATTTGACTGTAGCTATGCTGGAGCACCACCTTTAGTCGAGCAACTCGACCCCGGGACTTATTCTTTGTAAGCCCAGTACTTATTTTATCGGTCTCTTTTGCCGAACTGCTAAGTGACGGGGACATAAACACACCAGCATCGGTTGTCAGGCAATGCTAGGAGGACGAACACAGACACACAAACACACACACATACACACACATATATATATATACATATATACGACGGGCTTCTTTCAGTTTCCGTCTACCAAATTCACTCACAAGGCTTTGGTCGGCCCGAGGCTATAGTAGAAGACACTTGCCCAAGATGGCACGCAGTGGGACTGAACCCGGAACCATGTGGTTGGTTAGCAAGCTACTTACCACACAGCCACTCCTTTTATACCCCCTCGGTATAAAAAAAATATGTACTAGTTGAGTACCAGGGTTGATGCTTGCCCATTTCCCCAAATTCTCAGTCCTTGTACCTATAGTAAAAAGAATTATTACTAAACTTCATTGGTTGACTTTTCCCTATTCATTTAAATGGTCATTTGGGATTCTACAACTGACATAATATCAATTTTCACCCCCACGACAGACAAGTAAGTTTAAATGTCGGGTCCTCAGTGTTAACCTACGCTCTGGTTGAAAGTAATTTGATTTTACTTGAATACATACATACATACATACATACATACATACATACATACATACATACATACATACATACATACATACATACATGCATTCATATGTATGTATATATGAAAAACATCTGCACCACCGGATGTTCCTGAACCAGTCGTTAAGTGTCCTACCCGCGAGGGATCGTTGCCAGAAGTGTCGAAACAACTGTCGTGTTTAATAATTCACGTATATTCCATATTCTGTCTTTCAATTGGCATATATATATATAATATATATATATATATATATATATATATAATATATGGCCTGCTCGCTTAGCCAGCGGGGCGGCGTCATTCGAAGGCTAAAACAATGCGAACGCATTGTGACCAGCGATATGTAGCAATATCTGATGGTCTGGTCGGTCACGTGATCACGTGATATTTATATATATATATATATATATATATAGGAGAGTTTACGAAAAAAACAAGAGACGAAGACAGGTGGTATACAAAACAAACAGATGTATTAGTATAACGCTCAGGAATAGAAAAAGACTTTTACGTTTCGAACCTAAGCTCTTCTACAGAAAGGGACACAGAAAAAAACAAGGAGAGAAACAAGGAGAGAAAAAGGAGAGAAAAAAGAGAGAAAAAATTTGAGAGAAAAAATGTGCTCCATCATGGCCACGGTCTAATGGCTGAAACAGGAAAACGGTAAAAAAGATATATATATATCTGTATGTGTGTGTACGCATGTATGTATGTATGTATGTATGTATGTATGTATGTATAGATAGATAGATAGATAGATAGATAGATAGATAGATAGATAGATAGATAGATATAGTCACATCAGTTGCTTTAGCGATAAACAGCACCTAGTTCATAGCTCATAGCTCGTTTCGTAGATGCATAATTTTCAGGTTTGACATTTAAAGATCACGCCTCCGTAGAAGAATTATATTAAGAACTATAAATCTCTAATATTATGCATTCTGAGTTGTTTAGATAGAATGAAAACTAAATCCTACTTCATTGGAATTAAAAGCATACAAAATTTAATGTTTTACTAAATTGGTATTATTCATTTGTCCGATGGCTGATGTTTGTTAATTCAAGTCTTAATACTTCATTGCACCGTCTTCTT